>NW_020438883.1:257937-273644 GCF_000699045.2 Agrilus planipennis
CGATTTCGATCTTTTTGGATCTCATCAGCGCGTCGCAGGCAGCTCCGACAGAACACAGACCAACTTTTACCTGCTGTCTTAACAGTGCGTTTTAGAAAATACTACAAATGACGCAGTAAACGCCATCTGTAGCACGATGCTACATTTTAGGATTACGTATCAGCAAGTAGATATCCACACAAGTGGACCTTGTTGTAGCATACGTAATCCTAAAATGTAGTAAATTGTTCGGAGGTATAAAGAAGGACAGTATTTACCGTCATTCTACGCAAAGTGTATATTTAACCTATAAAATTAGAATATTTATCAAACTATTGTATTTTTGATAATCTTCGAGACGTATTTGCGGCATCGACGCGAGCGATGCCGCTGGTAAAAACTATTAGGCTTAACTTAGAATATTAGAAACTTTATTTATTTTAGTTTTATCCTGGTGATTTTGATAAGGACTATTTATNTAAGTTCCTCAATCCTGAGACTGGTTGAATACGTACCTTCACTCTTTCCTATCCTGAGCATATCTTCGCATTTCCCTAAAACTCGAACAATCCACATCCTTAACTATTTGCGAACAGTAATCTAATCTAGGTCTACCTCTAACCCTCCCAACTCCCGTTTCTGCCTCTAATATGTCTCTGACTAGACCTTCATGCCTGACAAGGTGTCCTACTAGCCTATCTCGCCTATTTCTTATTGACATCCATAGACTCGTCTGTTCTCCTATTCTTTCTAATACCTCTTCATTTCTAAACTTTTCTATCCACGTTATCCTCAACATGCGCCTATAACACCACATTTCTAAACTTTTCTTTTCCGCCGCACCCTCTGTCCATTTTTCCAACCCGTACAACGTCGCGCTCCAAACACTTTTAACAACCTTTTTCGAATTTCTAATTTAACCGTTCGCGAGCATAGAAGTGACTTCTTTTTATTAAAGGCGACACGACTCTGCACTAACATCTGTTTTATATCCCTACTACTCCTTTCTTCCTGACTTATCTGACTTCCTAGATACCTAAAATCGATCACTTCTAATTTTTCGTCTTCTGTCGTTATATTCGCTTTTTCCCCACTTTTTCTTCCCTTGCATACCAGTATTTTAGTTTTACTTTTATTTTCTTTCATCTCTTCAAAAATCGGTAAATGTTTCGTCTAACTAAACATCTCCAACATTATTATTGTAACAAGATAAACTTGTTTTCATCTGTATTACGTACATTTAATAAATCAATACGTCGTAAAAATTAAGAAGAGAATAATGATCCTATAAAAATCTCATAAGAGCATGCTACAATGTCTTTCGTTAAGTTTAGATGTAAGTAGTTGACCTACTTCCTGAATGGTGTTATATAAAATTCATTTTGGCTAAAAGCAACTGAAAAGTGGAATTCCTTGCTTAATAACTTAAGGAATGCTTTAAAGTTGAAAATGCATTGTAAATTGGTAGTTCGTCTAAGAATAGGGTTTGATGAACTTGCCGTAATAAATGTCTTATAAAAGTACCGGTAATTCTCAAAGTAACGACCACAATTTCCGCAATCAGAAACTTCTTTTATTACTCCGCCCTATTTAAAATAACCCCTTGCTTTGAGGTTGAACCTGATGCAGTAAGTAACCCTATTCATGTAATTAGTTGGCTGTAGCAAAACAGAAATTGTGCATCAGTAACGACAATCGAATTCAAATCTCTGCAGAAAATATTCATGTAGAAAAAAAGTGTTTGTTCAAAAATTACCTACAACAGAGTATTATTTACTTTGTATAATTTTTTTTATAATTATTTTAAGAAAAGGTTAGAAGCGTTCGAAATGTGATGTTACAGGCGAATGATAAGGATACCGTGGACAGAGAAGGTTAGATATGAAGAGGTATTAGAAAGAATAGGAGAACAGAGGACTCTACGGAAGTCAATAAGAAATAGGCGAGATATGTTTAGGACACCTTTTCAGTCAGTCTAATAGGAATGACTGGATATGCGTGTTCAACCAGTCTTAGGACTGACGACCTTATGATGATGATGATGATTTTATTTTTACTTTTTATTTTGATTTCTTATTTATATTTTATTTATTTTATATTAGATAGATTAGTTCATCAAATTAATCACGCTATAAGTAAACAAATAAAATATATATAACAGGGTTAAGATCGTATCAGAGGCATATAATCATCATACATTTTTTGTAAGATCTAACTAATTGTAATTACTCTATTTTCCCTTTGTTGATATTAATAATTGTAGCATTTCTGTTATAAACCCTATTCCTATTATATTTCGCACAAAAAATGCCGCATAGACTTCATCATTCGTACACATATAACTCATTCTAGCTTCACGGAATAATGAAATGCCAAAGTTTAAAATGTCAACTGACTACAATTTTTCATTTTAGCGTTTTATTAAATTTCTCTTTCCTACCGGAGCGATGACAAAAAATTGAAATACGGCGCGAATTATACTAGCTACTTTGCTATTGGGATTTATCAACATTTTTCAATGTAAGCGCCTAATATGTAGATAAATATGTTCTGATGTAAGTGCAGAGAATTGAAGTGTGTCAAATAAATACAATGCTGAGCAAATGGTGAGTACAGCTACAGCTACAACGATTTACAGCCTGAAGCCGGTCCTGCGCGTGAATTCGCAACGTACGAGTGTACCTACAGCGAACTACGAAACAAACTCAGCCACTGCATCGATGGAGAATGTACATACTACAACATCAATAATTTCTTCACATAATATGTTTAGCAAAATGAGTTAGTAACATTTGTTAATCGCTGATGGTACGCAGCACCTTAACATAATATAAGTATGAAACACAAAAGAAAGAACATTGAAATAGCGAGTGAAATTCGCGATATGCAAGTTTGCGTCATATCAATAGTAACTATTATATGAAAATTCAATATTCCGTCTCTCGCGAAACAACATTCATCCGTAAACAACACCCTATGGCACAAATTCACTCGCGTGCTATTTTGCGGGTCTTATTTAGGGGTTGTTTTCTATGAAACCACATATTTCGCCTTCTACAACGGTGATATCGTTCATACCCGAGAATTAGTAGCATCTCACACTATTGGAACAACAGTTGTTGTTGTTGCAATGAACGCAATCACATATTATTGTCCAGTACTAACAAATCAATTAATGAACCAATTATATCATTTTAAAAAATCCACAATTGAAAGGTACAATATAGGGTACAACAAAAGATATTTTCTCGGGATCAAACAGAATCCATGAATATAAGAAAGACGTATAGGTACCTATGTAAATTTTATCCTTGAAATATTCCTAAAACATTCTCATCTGTATCTACTCAGCAAGATAGGGATTTACGGCGACCTTTCTACACAGAAATCGTATTCTATTCTGTTTAGTCCCAATTTCGATCTTTTCAAATACTACTTTTTTCTACTTAAGGCCAAACGACAGTAACACATTGAAAGTTGGATAATAGTTCTGACACTCAACTGTTTCAGCTACTATAAATTGAATTCGCCTTCAACTCCGCAGGCGAAACAGACGACAGACTTTGATTTCATTAAGAGAATACGCTTGAACGCTTGAAGGCACATTACGATTTAAAATTACGCATGAGCTTCTGTTTACGTCACACACAATACAATCTTCATTATTGAAATCATAGCGAAACTGTAATAATAGGTGTTTATTTCACTTCAAATTAAAAAAGAAAATGGGTTCATTGGTCGTTTGACTGGAAGAATATTATTATTCAATTTGGATTGGTACACACCGATCAATTAAAAGGACTGATTCTCTATTGTCAAAAAATTATCACGTCCATGATATGAACTGATTCATTGATCTAATATGTGGCAACTACAACTAAAATGTAACAACCACATTGTATAATTCTGTTTTAATCCTTTCAAATAAATGCCTTATCAGAACCAGTCTTCTCGGAAGTATTCAATGAAGGATTCTCCAAATCGAGAGGATAATATGCGTATGCAGCGATGTGCGTAAAGTATCATTTTTGGTTCAATATAAAAGAACTGTTTTCAATAAAATTGCGTGAAAGGAAGTTTCTTAAAAAAAATATTTTTCATACCCTTTTATTTATTGAATCGATTATCCTTTCTGCTTACGCTTTTTTATTATTGAAATCATATCTAGAGCGTAGGTGTTTTATCGCATTAAATAAGAAAAAAAAAAGGGTTACAATTTCAAACGATATTCAATAGCGACCGTGGCCGTCGCTTTTTCGAACATCGAATGCAATAAAACAAAGGATTCACATGGACTTCGAGATAAACCCACGGAAAATAATGTTTTCCGGCACCGGTTTTCAGGAAAACGTTTTATACAATGTAAGCAGACGCAACAAAGGCAAAAAAGAAGAAAAGCAAGCCGACATAAGTAGTTTCATTAAACTATTAAGCGTGCCTAGAAAAACTCAAGCAGAATTCTTTACGAGTCTAAACGCGTTCCTTCAACGTCCAAAAGTGAAAACTTCCACTAGACTATGAAACCAGGATCGTTTAGAGTAAATATAAAGTACTAATTGATTCAGACGGTTTCGACCTAGACTTATTTCCAGACATAACTGATCCGCGGCTTTGCGATGAAGTAGAAGCAGAATCTTCCTCCTTCTCGCATACATTCATATTCTCATTCTTACCAGCCACTAATGCTGGTGGGCGGGTAATCCCACCGGACTACGCCGGAAGTAGGGTGGAAGGCCTTATCAGCCTCCTTTCAGGTAGCGTGGGAATGAGTGGGTGGTGGACGAAATGAAGACAGAAGGGATTGAAAGATTATCTGTGGAATATTACTGCCCCAGCATTTGCCTAGGTGATCCAAGAAAACCACAGAAAAACTTGGACCGAGGCAGACGGATCCGGACTCAAACCCGGGTCCTCCCGAAAGCTAATCAGTGGTTTAAATCTCTAGGCCATGCCAATCGGTCATGCATGCACACTGTGTTGAGATTAATATAGGAATATAGTCTGTTATTTGCATTAACCTTTCGGGTTTCAACCGTGCGGGCTTTATTTTGTAGGAACGTTTTGTGTCCCTTCCGAACTACTTCTTCAAGGCAGAACTGAATATAGAATTTTATCAATCAACTTAGTAATTACTGGTCGTTGTTAAAGTTCAAAACCAGAATCAGTTGCCTTTTGTACATTTTTTTATTAAATAATTTCGTTTTTTATTCTTTTCCACCGCAAATTCATTTTTATATGTATAGGTGGTTAATGAGAGGCAGACTTTCATAAAGTTGCGATCTTCCTTTTTTCATCAACAGTAATTATTTTTCATCCCATCTGTATTGCTCTGTTGGATAGCAAACTACTACAATTGCTGCAAGTTTTCAGTTTTCGATTATTACATCGTCCGTTCGGTTCGTAGGAATATAAGATTGAATTATTAATGGATTCCTGCCAGAATTTCTAATCTAATAACTCATCTCTCAAAAGTCCAGAGAGGAATGTCATTGGCATCCATACGTAAGTACAAATACATATATATACTTCATTTACTTTCTCTAGCGATGTGTCCCTTCCAATGTCTTGGATGCGCGCTGGCGAAATCGTAGGTAGGGAGAGAAAAGCTCATTATACTCTCGACTTTTGTTCATTAAACATGCTTTTTCATACAGTACCTGCCCAAAAGTTTTGTTCAATCATGAATAGTAGTGCGAGTCGAATACAAGCGTTGAAGCCTTTAATATGTCTTCAAATATAAATAAACATCTCGTTGATATTTTTTGTAGTAATTGGTACCAATAACAGCACATTTGAGCAATGCAATTGTAGTGGATAAAATGGTCAATTTTTCTGTGCAGTACTGTACGGATTATACGCTCCTCACCGGTTAAGAGTTTGGCCGAGAGTTGTCTCCTTCTTTTTCTGTCCTAGTGCTTTCTTTTCTACTTTGCGCCGTCACATCGCTACAGAAAGTAAACGAAGTATACATTTGTATTTCAAGAATACCCCAAACCTTTTGGAAAATTATGAAGAATAGAGAGTGATCTAAAATTTTTAGATTAATATGAAATATTTTCTCAAGTTATCGATTTTACGGATAAGGGTATTTATTATGATGTCTCATTATCCTTTTCGGTTAGAAACACTTAATAATGTGTGCAAAAGGTAGCGAGTAAGTAGATATGATATATAGTTAAAATAAGAATTTCCTATGGTATAATCATAATATTAATTTCCTCACATTCTGAAAGTGCCAAGAAAGTAGTTAGGGTCAAAGGTCATAAAATTATGTATTATTATTCCGGTTTGTCGTCAAATAATACTTGCGATTAACTACAAGATTATTGAAGCTTTCGGAATAAATATACAGAAACAAAGGATTAGCATGCATAAATAATAGACAAGTTAATTTACCATTATTATATTAATTCTGTGTTGCGTATTTACAATATGTGGATCCAGAACTAGCACAACCAGGCATTTCTTTCATAAATTACAAAATTACAACATTGCATAGTGTCTATAAAGATTTTAACCATAGAAAAGAAAAACACAAAATGGTTCCTAGTCTTCTAAATTTTATACACTTTTGATTAAATTGATATCATATAAAATACTTGAAGAAACTTTTATTGGTGGTTAACATTTAATATTAATGTAAAACTTTATTTAATTTTTATCTACTATAAATTTGCTTAAAATTAGTGAGGAAAAATTGTTGCTACTGTCACACCCTCGCCGGGAATCGAACTCGCATCCTTTAACGTTACGCACCAATTTTTTGACCACTAACCCACTTATTAGACCACAGATTCGTTGATCTAATGTATATATTAATATCATTAAGAAACTTGTAATAGTGTTCGATTCCTGGCGAGGTTATGACAGTAGCAACAATTTTTCCTTACTAATTTTAAGCAAATTTATAGTGAATAAAAATTAAATGAATTTTCACATTAAGATTGATTAGGTTGATGTTTTTGACGGTGCAAGGTCGAATTAATATATAGCGATTACACTTGAGATCGAGAAGGATTTCTTACTTTTCCACAGGACCGGATGTTGTGTTCTTTGCCTCTCAAAAAAATGAACGACTTCTTGTACGGAACACCCTGAAGCCTATAAATCGATTTATTATCAGGAAAACGAATTTGTGCAAACACTTGACGAGGTAGGAGCGGTAGATATCAAATTATTTCCCCTAATAAAGCAACTCTAAAACCGCTCCAAGGAAGAAACGAACCGTTTGTTCGGCCATAAAATTCGGCATAAATGAAATTATTTTCGCAAGATTGCCTTTTTATAGAGAGTAGAGAGAAGGCCTAATCAACCATTCGCAGTGCATATTATTATTAAAATTTTAATATGTTGCGAGTCTTAGATTCAAACTAAACTTGTTCAGACAGTTACAGTGATCATTACAGTAGTCCAGTTAGAGATGCGACCTTGAGAAAACGCGCGACTTGAATTAATACGCACTGGAGCAAGACAGTAATAGAAAATACTACAAATGGCGCAGTAAACACCATCTGTAGCACGATGCTACATTTTAGGATTACGTATACTCCAACAAGGTCCACTTGTGTGGATATGTACTTGCTGAAAACGAACCCCGGCGTAGCCAACCTCAACGTGATGGGCACGTTAGCTTAATCGAATAAAATAATTCGAAGTGGTATGTATTCTGTCGAAACTGCCAGACGCGGATCGCGATTTCGAACTTGTTAGATCTCATCAGCGCGTCGTAGGCAGTTCCAACAGAACACAGACCAACTTTTACCTGCTGTCTTAACAGTGCGTTTTAGAAAATACTACAAATGGCGCAGTAAACGCCATCTGTAGCACGATGCTACATTTTAGGATTACGTATGCTCCAACAAGGTCCACTTGTGTGGATATGTACTTGCTGAAAACGAACCCCGGCGTAGCCAACCTCAACGTGATGGGCACGTTAGCTTAATCGAATAAAATAATTCGAAGTGGTATGTATTCTGTCGAAACTGCCAGACGCGGATCGCGATTTCGAACTTGTTAGATCTCATCAGCGCGTCGTAGGCAGTTCCAACAGAACACAGACCAACTTTTTCCTGCTGTCTTAACAGTGCGTTTTAGAAAATACTACAAATGACGCAGTAAACGCCATCTGTAGCACGATGCTACATTTTAGGATTACGTATCAGCAAGTAGATATCCACACAAGTGGACCTTGTTGTAGCATACGTAATCCTAAAATGTAGTAAATTGTTCGGAGGTATAAAGAAGGACAGTATTTACCGTCATTCTACGCAAAGTGTATATTTAACCTATAAAATTAGAATATTTATCAAACTATTGTATTTTTGATAATCTTCGAGACGTATTTGCGGCATCGACGCGAGCGATGCCGCTGGTAAAAACTATTAGTTACAAATAAAAATATAAGACTTGTATTATCGTTTTATGAACTTATTATCATCTATAGTAAAAATTAATGTAATGTAAAAGTGAAATATTTACATATTTAGCCGCTCGAAGCAATACTTTATTCTAACTTGAACTAACCATTTTCTTATATATTTCACATATGGTAACATGTTGCCCTAATTTGAAATTTAATCTTCCCCGATTTCTGGATGAACCAGTTCGATCTGGGTTAAAGTTATTTTTCTGGAAATTTGGTTTTGCCAATGGCATACTTTAACAAAACTATAACTTATGTATCCATTACTTTCTGATCAATAAACTAAAAGCAATTCACTAAATGACACACTTAAAGATCACACCATCAATTTTCAAGTAAGGCCAACGAAAACAAAAACAAAAATAACTCATATTAAAAAAGTATCGGTTGTTACAAAAACAAATTAGATCCAATAAATGGTAGAATCGACTTTTTTTCTTGCCTTAAGAAATAGCTTTGACGGAGTATACACACAAACACAAAAATACTGTAATAACCTGGAAACGTAGATTTGTTTCACTCATCCGTCCTCTAAGTACCAAGCACTTGCCTGTGTAGCGATCGTCATCTAATCGTTTAATCCTGTCCGATTTTCTTTATCTATTGCCTTGAAAGTTTCAACGTTCACATTCTCTTTGAGTTTATGTACTTCCTTCTCGCTCTTCCTCTTTTCGTTCTAGCTCCTGTTTATCCTTCGATAATATTGGTGATATTGATCATGCCGAATCAGGCACTCTATTACGTTCCCCTGCTTCTTTCTACATAAGTTAAAAATCTTGCTTTTACTCCATGCAGTACATCTTCATTTGTGACTTTTTCTGTCTACGATATTTTATCCAGGCAACGTCAACACTGTTAGATCTCAAATGCCTCTAATCTTCTTCAGCCCTTGTTCACTAGGATCCACGTATCGCACGCGTTCAGCGCTAACCCGTAGGAAAAATTTCCATTCAATTTCCATTAAAAAAATGCCATTAAATTACCACTGATAATAATTAATGGTAATAAATGGAGAATTGCCAATGGGATTCCCATTCCCGAACTCAATGGGATTTCCATTGCTGAACGCAATGGCATTACCATTGCTCAACGCAATGGAAATTCCATTGCTGAACTCAATGGAAATTCCATTGCTGAACTCAATGTAAATTCCATTGCGTTCCATTGGAACTTCATCAGCATGCTTTTTTCCATAATCCATATTATTTTGTTAAGAATTTGGTTCTTCAGGTACCTGAACCAAGGCACGTGCCTGGATGTCTGGCTCTTCATCATTGTGTTTAGATTTTTTTTTCACTTGCTTCTGATAAAACTACATCACTCTCACAGATGACTTCACTATATCCAGGCATGGTTCAAAATCATCAAACAATGCTTCTACTGTAGGCTTTTTCACTTGTCTAGGGGTTGTTTAATAAAAGGCTCCGGGTAGTTGAATACATATATAATAAACATAATAATTAATATAAACAGCAAACAGCAAAACGAGTAACAAACAGGAAATAAATATATACAACTTATATACAATATTCAATGTATCGCGTCTTCCAAAATACATACGTCTTCGTGTAATCACCATAACTACGTCTTCCGTCTAAACGTCTAAATGAAATATACCGTTTTAATCAGCCATCTTACTACCTTGCTTGTCTCTCACTCTACTGCCGTGGTGGTCCCTCAGGTACCCCCAACATGTACGCATAGGTAAAACTAGATTATTGATTTTCCACCACCTAATTGGCAATATCACTACTTTTGCATCTGGGCAAGCAAAACCTGTATCGAAAAAGGCTAATAGTATATGTGGCCAGGAATTATATTGTAAATGGACAAACAATTATTTTTCCATTTATGTCAAATGGTTTTAAATGGAATTTACAAATTTTCCATTGATTCCCATTGAACTTCAATGGAAATTTTTCCTACGGGAATACTCCAAATGTAGGTCTTCAAAAGTTATTTCCTGATATTTTTATTAATATGATTTACAAATAAGCCAGATCTTTGTACATATAACTTCATTTTGCCGGGAAGCGTATGATCGGAGCGCAGCACTGTACGGGTGCGCAATATGGACGGTGGACGCGGCGGAAAACAAAAGGTAAAACGCGTTAGAAAGTGTGGTGTTACAGGCGAATGATGAAGGTACCGTAGATAGAGAAGGTTCGAAATGAAGAGGTATTAGAAAGAACGTTTAGGAGAACAGAGGACTCTATGGAAATCAATAAGAAATAGGCGAGGTAGGTTGGTAGGACACCTTCTGAGGCATGAAGGTCTAGTCAGAGACATATTAGAAGCAGAAACAGGAGTTAAGAGGAGAAGAGGTAGACCTACATTACATTACTGTTCGCAAATAGTTAAGGATGTTGGATGGTCTAGTTTTAAGGAAATGCGAAGATTAGCTCAGGACAGGAAAGAGTGAAGGTGCGTGTCCAATCAGTCTTAGGATTGACGACCTTACGATGATAACTGGGAGGTTTCTAAACTAAACATCACAATTTAACCGACGTGAACAAAGGAATTATTTTGCTAAATGATACACCCCTAACGGTTCGTGTTTAACAAGAAAATAAAATGGTGGTATATTCATTCAACTGTAACTTTTTGACGTAATGTAACAATGATCCCAGCAGACCATGAAAATTTGACGACTATGATGCCGCTTAAATGTCGGTGAATATTTAACCATAAATTTCGCAGAGCAACGAGAATAATATACTCGTTAAAATATTCTCTAAACTTTCAACGAAGCAACAACGAGCGGCCTACAGGAGGCCTCAGGCTACAATTAACAGCTACGATTCATCAATTGTCAGTGTTGCCAACGTTCCTTTCATAAACGCCTCTAAAATACGTGTAACTCCACAGAAAATGGTGAGGAAAATTAAATAAACATAAAGTTGCAGATCTTTAGGAAACGTACAAGGTGAAATAAAGCGTTTAAAACTTGCTGAAACTTGAATTAATGGTAATGGCCTTTAGGGATCTACAAAATTAGGACTTCTATTAATTTGGATGGTTAGAAACGATATTAAAGCCACAAAAAAAAAAGAAAATTCATTAATTTTCTTTTTGGATTATATCAATTTCACCTTTGGTGTATTTTGAAATCATTTAAACAAAAGCTGTTACAATAATTGTAATAGTAATAAATTTTAACTGAAATAGATATCGGCTAGAGAGTGACTAGAAGAATGGTGATTATTTTAATTTATCTTACTATTTGCAATACCTTCAAGGTGCACTGTAGGAACTAAAATTTCTATGAAAGAAATAAGGAACGAATTTTCAAAATTTTTCTTGATTTCATTTTTTTTCACAACAATTTTGTTTCATTTTTGACTAGGTAGATACAATGTTAAAAAGACTGACTGTAAATTATCACAAACCACTTGGAAGGTTCTATCATTCCACTGCAATGAATAATGACTTACTGTTCATTGTTACGACTTCGCCTCATATCGCGAAATATAAACATCCTGATCATCATTAAGAATATCGTCCCAATTTTAAAGGTCCTATGAAGCTTAAAATTCTGAGAAGATATGTATACTAAACGTGAACTTTGAAAGAACATTTAAATTGACAGTTCATTCAATAAAAAACTGTATCAAGTTTTCAATCATCCTAAAAATACTGAAAAGGTTCTAATCATCATCATAAGGTCGTCAGTACTAAGAATGGTTGGACACGCACCTCCACTCTTTCCTGTCCTGAGCTAACTAGGCCATCCCATATCCTTAACTATTTGCGAACAGTAAGCTAATCTAGGTCTACCTCTACCTCTCCTAACTTCTGGTTTTACCTCTAATATATCTCTTACTAGACCTTCATGCCTGAGAAGGTGCCCTACCAACCTATCTCGCCTATTTCTTATTGAGTTCCATAAGAGTCCTCTGTTCTTCTATTCTATCTAACACCTCTTCATTATCCACGATATCCTCATCATTCGCCTCTAACACCACATTTCTAATACTTCTAACCTTTTCTTTTCCGCCGCGCCCACAACAATCTTCTTCCAATTTCTAAATTAACCGTTCGTGAGCATAGAAGTTATTTCTTTTTATTGAAGACTCGACCCTGTGCTATCCTCTGCTTAATATGCCCACTACTTCTTCCGTCCTGACTTGTCTGACTTCCTAGACACCTAAAATCAACAACTTCTTCTGATTTTTCGTCTCCTATCTTTATATTCACTTATTTAAATACACCACATTGAACGTTCGCAGTCAAACTTTAAACTGATCAACTTTTAAATAAGTTCATTGAGATAAGTTTTTACTTGAAATTGGACATCAAGCTCCTAAAAACGCAGAAATTGTAATTATCTCTTAGGCATCTATATTTTACTTTAAATGCTAAATAGGTTACTAAATTAGAAGTTTAATATGGGAAATTTCCTTAAACCTACGTTATCGTTTGAAATATGCTCACTTTCCTTCTTCCTTCCTCCCTTTCCTTCGTCCCATCCCTAAGTAATTAACTCAGAAATGATTCGCAGACATAAAGTACATTCCCGCAGACTATTTGTAGCCCAGCGATAATGTCAATAAGCAAAATAGGTTCTACTAGATATACACATTAAATGGGCCAATATATCCCCGAAATGCTTCCAAGTAAAGCGACTTTAACTACCGACATACATAAATTATTGATGTTAGAAATTATGTTCGTTTAACAACATTAAAGTATCAATATCAAAAGTAATTTTACCTATAATTTTCCATATACGCAGTTGGGACGCAATAAAACTGTCGTATTTTCTTTCTTCTTTCAACTTAATAACTAAACTAGAACAGTTGAACAGATAGAACGCCTACTTTTATTGACGACACAATATGGCGGAAAAGAGATGCCAGTTAGGAATTGCAGCGGACCCTAATAAAGAAAAGGAATAACATTACACCAGTTAATGTGTAACAGACAGAGATGCAGACAAGCAGAATTTGAATATGTTTCCAATAAAGAAACTTCAACATTCTCAGGAATTTAGCAAAGCAAAGACGTTTGTTTACGGATGTAATTCCACCCAGGCAGTTATAAAGCCAAACCTGATCTTTTGTGTACCTTAGCAACATCTAACCACTGCACCGCTTACTGTTATCCGGTTACCTCTTTTCACTTTGTCTGTACTCCTCATGAAACATTTCCGAACTTAGGAAGAGCGTGTTCAACACGCAGCAAATGATAGGACATCCCCAGACAAAACATCCACGGAGAAAATATCCTTGGACAAAATATCCCCAAGACAAAAAACCTAACCTAACCTAACCTAAAACTGATAATTAAAACAGAATTTATTATTCTACTAACAGAAGTCACACAAACATTCATTTTAGGCTCCAGTCTGTCATAAATCTACCTAATAACCATTCAATAACGTCACTAGCTTCAGTCTGTAATAATTCTATCTACACATTACATTACACAAAACACAAATATAATAAAAATACACAATTTCAGTCAACATAAAGCGATTCGAAGGATTAATTGTCCGGAATTTTTTGCCTTGGGGATATTTTGTCGGAGGATATTTTCTCGGGGTATATTTTATCCGGAGATATTTTGTCGGGGATATTTTGCCGCGGATATTTTGTCGGAGGCTGAAGACGCCTGATACCCCCAGTGGAAACAAGAAAGAAAATACGTCCATTCTCACAGATAATTTATTGCAGACTTTGCCGATTTCGATCGTCCCAGCCGTATATAATTATGAGCAACTCAGTGAACGTCATTGATAGGGTGAATCCACCAATGTTTCACAAGATCCTTTTCGATTTAAGGATATTGACGAGTTCGAAATCGTCAGTCACGTCTGAGAATTTCGACCATGAATATAACATAATTAGCAGATGGTGATTACTAGCCATACCTTAATATTAAGCAAAGATCAAAGACAACTGTTAATTAATACGATAAAATCGGAGCGCCTGCTGAGACCACAGGGAAAAAAAACTTTAGAAACTTTTGGGTGTTTCATTCCCACCAGCCAGTAATGCTGGTGGGCGGGCAGTCCCTCCGGACTACGCCGGAAGGTAGGGCGGAAGGCCCTCTTCAGTCTGCTTTCAGGAATCGTGGAAATGGGTGGGTGGTGGTTCGGGTGAGAAAGACGAGACGGACGAAATGAAGACAGAAGAGAATGAAAAATTATCTGTGGAATATTACTGCCTCAGCATTTGCCTAAGTGATCCAAGGAAACCACAGAAAAACTTGGACCAAGGCAGACGGACCCGGAATCGAACCAGATGCTAAGCAATGTCTAGACCTCTAGGCCATGTCGCTCGGTACCACAGGAATAGAGCAATACCCTCATGAAATTAGCTACACTAACTAAAGTAGCGGCTCATGCAATAAAACTGTCAACAATGGACCGCCTTTGCTCATGCCAAAGTGCAATTACAACTTTAATGTATTTCAGAAGTAAGCGTTTCCATCGCACGAGATCAAGATGACAACTGCGGGAAGTCGAGAAGAAACAAACAATTTTTGGATTGTTAAAATGCGACAATGTAAAATCGCAACTCTGGTGCTTATTTCGCCTCCATTACGGATAATGAGATTATTTTTTTCAAGATTTATACATTGCTGTGATCGCATCGCACGAAACGTATCGCTTGTACCGCAGATCTAGCGTTTACGTAGGACACTGCGTTAGTGTATAAAGCTTTTTGGAGGAAAATGTATAACGAAGAAAATTGCAGTGAAAAATCTTAAATTGCCAAAGCTTCATTAGTTACGTTATTGAAATAAATAATCTATGGGATAAAGGAATAATGAATAGACTTAATTCGTCCTAGTGATAAAATTAGTTAACATTACAATTCAAATAGATCTAAAAATGCTAGAAAAAAAAATGTTTTGGATTCACAGTATAGAAGGGCCATTCAAGAAAATGTTCCTTTATATACTTACTAGTGACCCGCCCCAGCTTCGCAGGGGTGCAATGCTGATACTAAATATATTTTGTTTTGTTTAGATTATTATCAAAAAGAGGAAATCTTCGAAAGATACCTCCTGAACATACTAAATATACTACAGAATGTCTTTATATACAACATTCACAGTTTTTTTGTCATTAGATAATACAAACCGGCTTCCCGGCCGATACCGCCGCAACCGCTATGTCCCTGCATTTTAACTCTGTAATATCTTCGAAAATATTCATTTAAATTACATGCTGTAAAGGCCCATATTGATATATATTAATGCACAATGTATTTAAGGTACTTAATTGGATAAGAATTAATGCTGTATTGCCTACAATCGCTTCGTAAATAAGTCACTATTTCTCATAAAGTAAAGTAAA
>NW_020438883.1:274406-293521 GCF_000699045.2 Agrilus planipennis
TTCTGAAATTATTGGTATTACTTTCAGTGCACCCCGTATGTAAACCACCTCGACCCGCCACTGCCTGGATCGGTAATAATAATTTTAAAAATTAATATAAACATCCCCCGAAGCTAAAAGCTGAGAAATTAGTTTTAGTGTTATATTTGCAAAAGCTTTCATCGAAAATTGCGTTATGGGAACTTCGCTCGCAGTTTCCAAAACATATTCGCACTTAATTACTTTTATTAACGCAAACTGTTCCGGATATTGACACTTTACCGACAAAAACTTTATCTCGTATAAAAGGAAGCAATTTCCGATAGATTAGTTGGCAATTAATTTAAGGTATGAATTATTTATTTTAGTATGAATAATTCAAGTTCTTGGTCAACTACCAAGCCTGGGTCGCGATTTAGAACTTATTAGTTCTCATTAGCACGTCATAGGCAGTCTAAAACGATTTAAAAAATAATTTAATTCTCTGCTTGAAAATAAATCAAATCTAGCAGGCATATACAAAACATCACGCATGTGGCATATGCGGCATATATTATACATTGGAAAAACAAAAAGAAGTTTCAAAGACCGAATTAAACAGCATAAAAATGATTTTTAAACCAACTACACAAAGCATCTCCTTAACCAGGATTACACATTTAAATAAAATAATAATATATATAATAAAATAAGTAGTCTGTATTCTGTCGAAACTGCCAGACGCGGATCGCGATTTCGATCTTTTTGGATCTCATCAGAACACAGACCAACTTTTTACCTGTTGCATTAACAGCGCGTTTTAGAAAATACCAGCAATGGCGCGGTAAACGCCATCTGTAGTACGATGCTACATTTTAGGATTACGTATGCTCCAACAAGGTCCATTTAAATATATGGATATCTACTTGCCGAAACGAAACGAGTTTCAAGCCTGCGAAATAGATTTTTCTATTCTATATCTGGCAGAACACTAAAAATTTCTAATTTATATAACGAAACGTTAGCTAACGTGCATATCACGCTGAGGTTGGTTACGCCGGGATTCGTTTTCAGCAAGTAGATATGCAACACAAGTGGACCTTGTTGGAGCATACGTAATCCTAAAATGTAGCATCGTGCTACAAAGTAACTTATCTTACTACTATAAATGATTCTCTACACTAAGAAAAATAAGTCTCAATTAACCATAAACTTTATCGCTATAAATAAAGTTTAGATGCATGACTTGTAAACACGCTTATAAGTAACTACATTTCCTACTTATAAACTTGATATACATATGTATTTGCATAGTTAATTATCTTAAGTTTAGAGCAGTAGATTGTGAAAGTTTAGCTTCTAGTAAGTTATGCATATCTATGTTGTTTTGTTCCTCTTTAGCAAACTGTTGCTAACTTGCTAAAACTGGTATAGATCATCGCCTTGTCTTGTAGATGTTCTCAATTAACAAGCTGTTATTAGAAATCATTATCTAATCCTATTAACCAAAGCTGTGCCTTACAAAATTAATCATTTAAACTTTATCTACGTCTAAGAATCAAGATGTAATTTTCAAAAAAAAAAACAATCGGACGTATAATATACACTAAAACTGAAGATTTCCCTATGCTTTTAAAAATTACGACGTCATTTACAACATTAAATCACGTAACGAGCCCCGCGTTTTTGACAAAATTGGATAAAACCAAAGTAACACCACCAAATTTGATTAAATTCCAATTTCCGTCAAAATTTTCATCACGCGGGTGTTTTTTTCAAATTTAGAAGTAACTAAAATAGATACCATATTTCCAATTACATTATAAACGCATATTATCCAAAACAAATAACAGTNTGTAGTACGATGCTACATTTTAGGATTACGTATGCTCCAACAAGGTCCATTTAAATATATGGATATCTACTTGCTGAAACGAATCCCGGCGTAGCTAATATGTCTGTGTTCTGTCGGAGCTGCGACGCGCTGATGAGGTCCAACAAGATCGAAATCGCGATCCGCGTCTGGCAGTTTCGACATAATACAAACCACTTCGATTTATTTTATTCGATTAAGCTAACGTGCCTATCACGTTGAGAATAGCTACGCAGGGATTCGTTTCAGCAAGTAGATATCCATATATTTAAATGGACCTTGTTGGAGCATACGTAATCCTATAATGTAGCATCGTACAACAGATGGCGTTTACCACGCCATTTGTGGTATTTTCTACACATTTAAAGACAAAAGCTACAACAAATAATTCCTATAAATTCTCAATATTTAAAATACTAAAAAATTAACAAAAACCGTAATTAGTAAACTAGCAAACAACTAGACTTAGGTAATTAAACTTTGTTATTTCTCACAATACTGAAACGACAAATTTTTTGAGATACTTGCTTTAGATTTACTTTATAACGTCTGATGAAGCAACACAACATACGGGAAACAATTGCTAAGTTAAAAGGTGATTAAATCGAGTAAGTTTTAAGTTGAAATAAATCCATCTCTATGCCACTATATAAAAGCCGTGAATCATCTTTAATGCTACTAAAATCTTTTTTAACCGTACCTAAACGAAACAAAAAAGCTTCCCGCTTATTGCTTAGTTTTTTTTATTGCGTCCCTAGAACGTCACGGAAAAGGATCTGTAGGTACAAAAAGGGTTTGACATTTAGTACCATCGTCTTTTTAATCGACCACCTGTAAAATTAGATTCACCCTTTGAAGATTAATGACTGGCTAACAATCTGTGATGATAAAAAGAGCTAGTTTATGATAAAATGTCTAATTATAAATACTTACAATAACTAATTTTAAAGTTTCTTTTTGAGCAGTTGTGTACATGATAAAATCTATTTGGGAAGGAAATATAATTTTTAAATATGACACTACCTTCACAAATATTTTAATAAGCAATTTAGAAGTCCGTCAATTTCTCTACGTCAAAATTTTCTCTCTGGAACAGCACTTCGCAGGTGGCCGGTTCTGAAAATATAGGTCGCACCGTGAACTCAGGAAGAGAATAAAACGAAGGTGAGGGTAAATTACGTGAGTTGGGTGGATTGTAGCGCAGACCAAGACAGTCAGATTTCGTAACTCTTTCTCTAAAAATTTCAAACATTCCTTGGGCATCGAATGAGTCCTGTTTGGTGGGTATTTAGCGTGGAGCCGCGGAGCTATGAATTTTCAACTACGGTCCTGTTCGTGAACTCGGAATAACTCAATTTGACAAGCCGATGAGGGACGGGGAACGTTTTTTGGGTCGCGTTAGGTTACTGTAAGGATGGGAACGTACGGAAAGGTGGCATGGCGCAAGTTTGACCGGGTTAGGTTAAGTTATGTTAGGTTAGGTTAACTTTTTTTTAATCACCACGGTGAGGGTTAACTGATGATTAAATAATTTTTGCGATATGTCTATTTGTTTGTCAGATATGGTCCCCTAAACGTTTAATTTTCGATTTCGGTTATACTAAGCAGTACGCCAAAACTTTCAACAGTCGTTACCCTGGAACGGTACTTCGCATTTGGGCGATTTTGGTCTCGTCTCGTTTGCCAATAATTTCAGAAAGTTTTGGTATTACTTTCAACGAAATCGAGCCGTTCAATCCGAAGATATGTGCCACACCGTGGATCAAGAAAAGGATAAAATGAAGGTGGGTTGTGGCGCAAACCAGGACTGTCAGATTTCGCAACTCCTTCTCCAAAAATTTGAAATATTCCTTGGGCTTCGATGGAGCCTGTTAGTGAAAGAATATTTGAGATATCTCCAATATTTCGCCAGATATACGAGGTAACCAAGAGATGACGCCACTAGGCCTACCTTGAGGTGACATTCTATAGTACCATCCTTGGATAGCTTGTAGCTATAGTTTCAGCCCGATCTCCTTGCTAGTGTAGNTATGGATCCTGTTCTTGTCCAAAGACCTTTGGAATGTAGAAAAGCATAAGCATTTAGACGCAAAAATACATATTTATCCTTTTTCCATTGCTATACAAAAAAATGCAGATGGAAAATTAAATTATGTCTATTAACGGGACCTGTTCGCATAAATATTACATATTCAAAAAGAGAAAGGTAGCAAATATATAATTTATCATATTCAAACCTGAACAGAATTTCACTCTTCCCTCGGGGAAGTTTTAGCATTCGACGAATCTCAATAGAAACGATCCTAAATCGTGATATGAATTTTTGTAGTTGACTGATTTGAATTAAATATGAATTTGAGTCTTTTTGGACACTACAGAATGTAGAGTAACTATTTTATTTCCTTTTATCTAACTGAGTAGTTACTAAAGTGGATAAATATATCTGCCACAACAATAATAAACAAGAACGAAAACAGATCCTTCAAATATCCCTTATCAACAAATTTTAAATGTGAAGAAAAATTTAACCCTTACTTTTCAATAACCGAAGAATTTGTAGAACCCTTTCCAGCGTTCGAAAACTACTGCTCCTTTTCTCCTTTTCAAAACCACTGAAAACAGTTTTAACAATGGAGATATACAAGAATAATCTCAACTACGAACGAAATATTCGCTAGAATTTTTTCTAATTTAAAATCAATTGCGTGGGTGCACTTTATCATGTTTGCATCCGAGTTCCTTGACCTTGCAGCGTCACAGCAATCTCGTACTATATGACTCCACTATTTACTACGTACAGGTCCGGCTTAGCGTAAGCCGTTGTTTCATAGATTCCGAACAAGTAAGATCACCGTTGTCGTGGTTTCCTGTGCGAATGCGTGGTACACATAGTTAGTTATTAGGAGTTATAAAAGTGAGTGAAGAAACGCGTGCGTGTGATATCGCGCGCGTCCGAAACGCACTGACCGATTCTTGTGATAAAACTGATTTTCCGATGCCGTTCGTTTGAAAGGGAGACGTTGGGACGCGTGATTTGGGACGCTAACGACTTGTGCGGCCGCCCCGTCTGCAAACGCTTTTGCTTGCAAAACAGACTTGTTTTTCTTGGTCAGGCCGGAAACTTATCAATCCACCCTCGTAGTCTCCTAAATATTTAATTTTCGATTTCGATTACAACGATACCTACTTCTAATTTTTATTACTTTTCATTTCAGAAATCCTTATGTCTCTAACCCTAAGAGTTATTTTAGACAAAAACTGTTCTAGCAATTTCTACACCATTCTGGATGCTTTTACTGGTTCAGCAAATAAAACAATACAGTTCAGTTTTTGTTGAATAAGAACAAAGCCTGAACAGCAAATAAGGTTTTGTCAGGAAAGTTTTCACAACTTTAGCAACAGCTGTTTCATGACAAACAACAAATTGAGATAATTACGAAATCAAGTAGATTTTGAAAGGACAACGAAAATCCTATGCTTCCTTCTTGTGGTACATTTGGAGCGTCTAATAATATGCTGAACTGATGTAAGGGTTTATCGTTTCAATTTCAATGTGGCCTTGAATCGATTTATAGACCTTTTCGTTTGTTATCTCGGCATCGTCTTTTCATCCAAACAAATTAGGAAATACAAAAATTTTGATTATTGTTATTTTGTTTCGTATTTAAGATGAATTTCTATAAAATAGAGGCAAATAATTTCAGCATTTTATGGAATTTCTAATATTATGAATCATTATCATCATCAGGTTTTCAACCGGAAGACTAGATGGACACGCGCCTCCACTTTTGCATATTCTGAGCCAATATTCACATTTCTCGAGGAATTGTATTTGCAAACAGTATTCTAATTTAGATCTACCCCTACTTCTGTTTCTGCTTTTAATATTGTCTAACCAACCCTTCATGTCTAAGAAGCTGTCCTACCAACATATTTCTCCTCTATTTATTATTGACTTTCCTAATTCCCTCTGTTCTTCTTCTCAATCTAATACCTCCTCGTTCCTAACCATTTCATTATAAACATTGCCAAAATAAATTTATAAAATGGCCAAATTTATTAATAATTAAACAGTAATTCAGTCTTTTCAAAAAGTATCGGGAATTTTGCATTTCCGCGGGTTACGTATGGCGTTATGTTGGTACCCATGTCTCTCGCTTATACCGACAAGTTCGGCCATGTTCAATATTCATCTAATTGTTGACAGCTGCTTTGGTTGTATGTGTTTTGGCTCGTCTTCGATTTTTGCCTAGAAAATGGGAACGACGAAGAGCGCACCCGAGCACGTCACTAACAGACGAAAACGTTGATGAAGTGAAAAAAATAGTACTGGGGAATCGTCGAACCACTAACATATCGATTGGCTGCTGCCATTCGATTTTTATTAATGATTTGGGCATGAGATGGGTTGCCGCGAAATTCGTACCAAAACTGCTCTTTTTCGATCAATAACGACATCGCATTAACATTGCTAAGGAGTTGTTCAACTCTACCCGCGACGACTTAAATTTGATCCAGAAGGACATAACTGGTGACCAATCATGGATTTATGGTTGTGAAGTGGAAACCACAGCTCAATCATCCTAATGGAAGCTGTCGCACGAGCCAAGACCGAAAAAATCGCGCCAAGTTAGGTCGAATGTAAAGGCTTTTCTTACAATTTTCTTCAATTGCAGGAGCGGTAGGGTCAATAAGGAATATTACCTGCATGTTGTGCCCAATTTGCGTGAAGCAGTCCGTCAGAAATGCCCGGATTAGTGGAAGAACAAAAATTGGCTTTTGAACCATGATAACGCCCCTGCTCACACATCGTTACTTGTGCGCGAATTATTGACTAAAATCAACACATTAATAATGTCGCAGCTACCGTATTCCTTAGATCTGGCCCCCTGTGACTTTTTCTTGTTCCCGAAACTGAAGAAGCCTATGAAAGGATGACGCTACACTACGATTGAGGGGATAAAGACGGCATCGAAGGAAGAGCTGAACAAGACCACAAGAAATGATTTTTTGATGTGCTTTGAGGATTGGAAAGAACGTTGGCACAAGTGTATAATATTTGGTGGGGGTTACTTTGTAGGGGATAAAACGGATATTCATGAATAAATAATAAATTATTTTTGAAAAAACACAAAAGTGGCGATACTTTTTGAACAGAGCTCGTACATACTATGTCCAACATAGTAGCCATCAATCTACATTTAATCATTAATGAATTATTGAAGGTGATTCTGGTAAAGGCATTCTGCATAAATCAACGCCATAAAGCTTGTGAAATAAAGTGAGAAAGAGTATGGCAAGTTGAAGTTCAATACACTGTATAATATCTCTTCCAAATCTCTGTTATCGACGTTTCACCCTTCAACATACGCAAAATCTTCAGGGTTCATTTGAAATCTATGTTTCCAGATGATTGTTCGATGATTACATCTAAGAGCTTCTACTAGAATTCACATCACGAAACCTCTGAAGATTTCCTATACGATCAAGGACGCTAATCCATCAACGAATCCTGAAAATATTTCGTATATCAAGGGCGAAACGTCTGCATCTGACGATGAGAACGCTGTTTAAACTCAAACTACACTTCACATTCAACGACACTCACGAACGTCCAATAAAAGCCACATTTTACCCGAAATTCATCGCCTTCTGATTCGAAAGTTTATTGAGTATTTCAGTTGAATTACTCCTCTTTTGAATAGAAAGCAATTTGACAATCTCCGACGTCATGAGAATAAAGGGCTGTTTGCAATGATGAAAAGGGAAGTGACAGCAAATGCCATCATCAGACCCTTGGACCGTCTTGATTTAAGGGAAGAAATTCGGCAAAAATTTCCGTCACATTTTCCCCTTTCTCTGGCAAAATATTTCTGGTTTTTGTTATCCCTGAGGGTCAAAAGTGCGTCCAAATTATATCCCTAATATGCTGAACTCTTAGCCCTCTTCGCAAGGATAATGCCTTGAGGAAAGGATATCTTTAATATCTATGGATCCTGTTCTTGTCCAAAGACCTTTGGAATGTAGAAAAGCATAAGCATTTAGACGCAAAAATACATATTTATCCTTTTTCCATTGCTATACAAAAAAATGCAGATGGAAAATTAAATTATGTCTATTAACGGGACCTGTTCGCATAAATATTACATATTCAAAAAGAGAAAGGTAGCAAATATATAATTTATCATATTCAAACCTGAACAGAATTTCACTCTTCCCTCGGGGAAGTTTTAGCATTCGACGAATCTCAATAGAAACGATCCTAAATCGTGATATGAATTTTTGTAGTTGACTGATTTGAATTAAATATGAATTTGAGTCTTTTTGGACACTACAGAATGTAGAGTAACTATTTTATTTCCTTTTATCTAACTGAGTAGTTACTAAAGTGGATAAATATATCTGCCACAACAATAATAAACAAGAACGAAAACAGATCCTTCAAATATCCCTTATCAACAAATTTTAAATGTGAAGAAAAATTTAACCCTTACTTTTCAATAACCGAAGAATTTGTAGAACCCTTTCCAGCGTTCGAAAACTACTGCTCCTTTTCTCCTTTTCAAAACCACTGAAAACAGTTTTAACAATGGAGATATACAAGAATAATCTCAACTACGAACGAAATATTCGCTAGAATTTTTTCTAATTTAAAATCAATTGCGTGGGTGCACTTTATCATGTTTGCATCCGAGTTCCTTGACCTTGCAGCGTCACAGCAATCTCGTACTATATGACTCCACTATTTACTACGTACAGGTCCGGCTTAGCGTAAGCCGTTGTTTCATAGATTCCGAACAAGTAAGATCACCGTTGTCGTGGTTTCCTGTGCGAATGCGTGGTACACATAGTTAGTTATTAGGAGTTATAAAAGTGAGTGAAGAAACGCGTGCGTGTGATATCGCGCGCGTCCGAAACGCACTGACCGATTCTTGTGATAAAACTGATTTTCCGATGCCGTTCGTTTGAAAGGGAGACGTTGGGACGCGTGCGTCGGGACGCTAACGACTTGTGCGGCCGCCCCGTCTGCAAACGCTTTTGCTTGCAAAACAGACAAAATAAAGACGCGGCAGCGAATTGGGTTAAAGTGCAAGAGACCTCCACTGCAACCATATAACGTTTTCATGTCTGAATTGCTTTCCAATACGACATAGAGGTGCTTGTCTAAAGGAAGGAGTCCGTATGTTAAACGAAACCGCGGTACCGAAAAGCAAAAATTGAATGGTTGGGAAATCATAAAATGAAAATGATATAGCCTTTTCGGTAATTCAACCGGACTGGCACAACCAGATAATGTTAAGATTGAATTTCGTTGTGAACAACGAAATTTGCACAAAATTCGCTCACAGAAGTGATTCAACAGAATTCTCAAAACGATTCGCCCATTTTTACAGTTTGGAAGTCACAGAATGTACGCTCATAGTAAAATGGTCTAAATACGTTATCAAAGAAATCAATGAAAGTGAAACAGAAGAATATTTACTAAAGAAGTGGATCATTTAGAATTCTTTATTGATTTACTAGTAGTAGTGATGAGCAACATTGATCTTGGTCTTCCAGTCTTGCGAAAATACAAAACTGTTTTTAGATCAGGACCAATACTAAGACTGAGACAGTCATGATATTAGTAGCCAAAAGAAATTCCTTAAAAATTCACTTAAAGTGGATCAAGGAAACTTTCATGTCGATTAATCGAATACTTTGGAAGTGTGCTCATAAAAATTAATGGGTACTCTTAAAACTTTCACTATTTAATGTTGAATTTCTTCTAGGTTTTTTGAATAAATTGACTCCCAACGTAAAGATATCCCGATGCTAAATGGAATTATCATTTACATAATATGGAAAAACTTTAGCAATCGTTTAGCAGTAATGCTCTGTTAATCTGTTTAGGATTTCTTTTAAGATGTGCCCAGTCTTTTTCATGAAGATAAACCTGTTAATATGATTCTATGAACTTCAGTTGAAAAAATTAGGAGATTAAGTTAATGAAAAAAGTTATTTAACTGCCAGACGCGGATCGCGATTTTGATCTTGTTGGATCTCATCAGCGCGTCGCAGACAGTATCTACAGAACACAGACCAACTCTGCCTGCTACCTTAACATAGCGTTTTATGAAATCCTACAAATGGCGCGGTAAACGCCATCTGTAGTGCAATGCTACATTTAGTGGAATTCATTATGCTCAACAAGGCTCATTTAAATAGATGGATTCTACTTGGTGATCTGAATCGACGGCGTAGCTCACTACTACGTGACAGGCGTCTGTGTTCTGTCGAAACTGCCAGACGCGGATCGTGATTTCGATCTTGTTGCGGACAGTTTCTACAGAACACAGACCAACTCTACCTGCCGCCTTAACACAGCGTTTTATGAAATCCTACAAATGGCGCGGTAAACGCCATCTGTAGTACAATGCTACATTTAGTGGAATTCATTATGCTCAACAACGACCATTTAAATAGATGGGATATCTACTTGCTGAAATAAGAAGTGTACGAAAAAAGTTTTTCATGAAGACTTTTCTGCTATTTCTTCGTGTAGCATTTAATGAAGAGTAATAAATTATCCTAACAGACTGAACACTGTTAGGTACAATAACTCCAACCTAAATTTTTGATATTTTTCCATTAACATCTATGTAAATTTTACTGCTGGTTATTCATAATACGTTGGAAAAACGTTCTTATCTAAAAGAAAGGCTGAAGGTAACCGTTCTTTTAATCTATTAGACAGATACTTAGATATTTGAAACAAAACTCTGCAACATTCATAGGGTAAGTTTTACATCCCCATCGAACTAAAAACTTTTAGATACATTTTTGATCCAGGCTTTGGAGCTTTCATATTTCCTACGCTGAGTGAAAAGTTTACAAAACCCTTCGAGCCTTACTGGCTCAATTTTAGGGAAGCTATAAAAATGGCGTGCATCTTTAAGTGACTGTACGACCTGTTCACTTTATTCTGTTCCTTCTAACGACTTCGAAGTTGTTCAAACAGCTTTATCTCACTCAGCTTGCGAACGTATTTTTTGTACCTTAAAGGTAGCGGGGTAGTAAACGGTTGTAAACCGTCAAATTTCTTGTTAAGGGTAAAAAATGGCTATAAAGAAAGTGGAAAATTGGATCCTGAAGCCGAGTGATTGATCTTGTTTGTAGTTTCCTTTATATTCTGAAAGTCCTAATATTGTTTAAACGAATTATTTTTCTTCAATTTTTTACTTACTACTCTACTAAACCATTTTGCACTTTTCGATAAGATCTAATGGATACATACAATATGAAGCCATAGCACCTGATGTTAATAAAGTTTTAGCAAATATGGTGCATTTCAACAATCTTCCATTAGCTTATCTAAATATTATGCCAAACGAGGCCACGATACCGAAAAAACAAAATGGAAAAATTAAGAAATCGTAAAATGATAATAATGTTAGTTTTTCCACAATTTAACCGGACTGACACAATCAGAATTTTCAAAAGGCTCGCTCATAAAATAGTTCAACAGAATTTTCAAAAAATCCACTCATAATACGTATACACTCATAAGGCCAATTCATAAAATCAGTAGACCTACAGAACTCCGAAAAGGTTCTCAAAAAATTCACTCGTATCGATACAGTACTCAAGAGGCTCAATCATTAGGAAAATCAGTGTGACTCCTAAAACATTATCCGAAAAGTAAATCAATAGAGCAAAGGTTTGTACATTTCAAAAATCATCACTCTGTCTTTACATTATTAAATCAAAAGGGAATAAGATGATGTTTTAAACGAAACCACAATACCAGAAAACAGATATTAAATAGTTGACAAAATTTGAGTACCCGGATCGACATAGCTAGATAGAGTTTGAATGGAAATTTATTGTTTCATTCATAATGCAAAAAAATGGAATTACTTAAAGATTCGCTCATAAAATAGTTCAATGGCGGAAAAGAAAAGGTTAGAAGCATTCGAAATGTGGTGTTACTGGGGAACGATGAGGATACCGTGGATAGAGAAGGTTAGAAATGAAGAGGTATTAGAAAGAATAGGAGAACAGAAGACTCTATGGAAATCAATAAAAAATAGGCGAGATAGGTTAGTAGGACACCTTCTCAGGCATGAAGGTCTAGTCAGAGACGTATTAGAGGCAGAAGCAGGAGTTAGAAGGGGTAGAGGTAGACCTAGATTAGATTACTCTTCGCAAATAGTTAAGGATGTTAGTTGTTCTAGTTTTCTAGGAAAATGCGAAGATTAGCTCAGGATAGGAAAGAATGGAGGTGCGTGTCCAACCAGTCTTAGGACTGCGACCTTATAATGATGATTGTCAAAAGATTCACTCACGATATAGTTCTCTGAAATATTCAATAAGACTCGTTCATAAAGTAAATAGTTCAATGGAGTTCTCAAAAGAATCGCTCCAAGTAGATCAATGAAATTCTCTAAAAGTTTACTCATAAGTTCCAGAAGTTAAATCATCAGGAAAATCAATGTGATTCCCTACAAAAGTAGATCAATAAAATCCTCGAAAATTGACTCAAAAGTTTTATCAATAAGATACTCAGAACTCTAACTCATTAGGAAGATCAAAGTGACTCCCTAAAACATTCATCCGAAGTATTCTCAAAAGATTGGTGCTCTTCCACAATCATGGCTCTGTATCATTAGCATCAAAAAGGAATGAGTTGATGTTTTACGAAACCACGAGACCAAATAGCAATAATGGAATAGTAAAAACGAAACGATATTGTTTTTTGGTAAATTGTGCAAAAACCAAACTAGATAGACTTTAAATAGAATTTTGTTGTTTTACTCATAAGGGAGCAATAGAATTTCCAAAAGATACAGTAATAAAATAATTGTCAAAAGATTCGCTGCCAGCCGATCAATGATGTTCTTAAAAAATTCACTAATTCGTTGAATGGTTGGAATACTCATTGACGAAGTTAATGTGAAATCTTGGAACATTCTTTCAAACAGAATAACAGGATACTCTGAGAATATTGGGGCATTTGAACAGTCAGTGCTCTGTATTTATCCATTATTAAATCTTTGATAAATCACTTTGTTTGAAATTATCGGCACAATGTTACACAAAGGTAAAATTTGAATGTCTTGAGTAATCTGCGCCTTAATCATAAATTGAATTATTTTCTGAATCTTCGAGAGAAAAACGTTGAAAGCACGTCATAAAATCAAACGTTTCGCAATTTGCTCGTCTTTGAAAACAAAAGCTGTAATTATGTACACAATTACCTTACAGGTAAAGAGCCGAGAAACTTAATAAACTTCTAATTAGACGTTGTACGACCCAGTAATAAGGGTCTTTAATAAAATATGTAATAGAGACTTTTGTAGCAATTAATAGTTTCTCTCATACAATCCTGCAATAAGCTACAGCAAAGTATTTATAGCAGTTTTTATTATAGAACAACTCACAAGTCCTTATAATAACACAAACTAGTTTGCATTAAACATAATTAATAAGAAATGCAAAAATATTTACAAATTACGTAACTATAAGTTCTGAAGAAATTGCTGCAGCGTTAGTTAATTATTAGGGTTCCGTAGGGTTCAAACAGAAAACGAAAACCCTCAGGTATAAGATCACTAACTTTTATTTTATTTTAATTTATTTTGAAAACTTTCATGTCATTGATAGTCTAATTACTACAAAGCAAAACAATGTGCAAAATTATTTCTGATACAATCGATTACAGATATTAAAAGCCTTTTGAGGGTTTTGACAAAGGGCAAGACCTTAGGAACTTGAATTTAATGGATTGTTTTATTCGTATAGCTAGAATGAATATGGCGGCACCCTTTCTAACAACGACGAAAGCCAGTCTTACCTCATACATTGTTGACACATACAAGAGTGCAATAAAAAAGGATTACGAGAACGTTCGGAAAGTCTTTTAATGCTCTCTCTAGAAAAACTCGAATAGATTCCGTAACAATAATAATAGGTGACTAATAGGCAGTCAAGTCGATCAATTAATTATAAGAGATGTCTAAATAAGCAATTATCTATTATACCAGAATGTTTTCTTAGTCTCCTTCGTACTGCTAATATAGATTTAAAAGCGCGCAATACAAAGCTCATGAGGTGACGTCATGCGCAAACTTGAACGAATTTTGAATTCGTACGTATCATACCTTCTTGGATATTCTTGTATCATAATAAATAACTACGTTCAGTCGATTTATGAAAACGGTGACATAAATAGTACGATTAAAATGTACCACATGGTGATATAAATTTAGTGTGCAATAAAAAAGCGCTCGTTAAATTATATAAGTAGATGTATAGTGTTATTGTGCGTTAAAATTAATAAAACTGTGCTAGAAAATTCGTTACATACTGTACAAAATTAAGAAATAAAGTTGTAGTGGTTATTCTAACCTTCTTGATTTACAGTAGGCACATTAAAAGATCTGTAAAATCCCTGATCAACCCTGCCGTACAGTTTATAATTCATTTCAAGTTAATATAGACAATTTTTAAAATAACTTACCTTTGCCCCTTTTAACATAATTCTCCCGTTCGCGTCCGTCATTTCCTAAGACTTGGAAAGCACTCACAGTCGTCTTCTGTTTGATCATTCAATTCATTTTCCTAATTGTTTAAATCGAGCTTCAACTTTTCCGCCGTGTAGCACTCATATGTAACGACAAGAGCCGCGAATCGGAAAACTTCTTTAAGTGCTTTCGCGTAGTTCAACTGTCTCGGTTCTTCAACCGTATAATTACATACGCTCGTACGTGGAGGACGTGATTTTACGGGTATCTTCTTAACGATATCGTCACTGAAACCAATAACAAAGGCAATTTTACTTTTCCCCTCCATAACAATTAGGAAACGGAGGGTATTAGGTCAATGGAAAAGTAAGAACAATACTGTCAGTTTAACAACAATGTGCCACATTTTTAAGTAATGGAAAATTGCCAAAGTAGCAAAAACAAAGTGATACAAGCTGTGAAAGGATCGAGTTGTTTTAATCTTATTATTAAATTTGATATCTGTCACTTTTAAGCATTACAACTCTTGGTGTAGAACAAAAATTAACCTACAACTTTTTATTAGCAAATAATAATAATGAAAACTTGTGTATACGAAGTAGGTAATCATTTGAAGAGCAGTCATTTCATCAATCATTGTATTAAAAACTAAATGTAGAAATGGTCTGCTATCGCTTGAAAATAAATTACTTCGGCCAACGAATAGAAAAGCTTTTGATTGAAATGCGAATGGAACCTTTACATTAATTATTGGTTGAATACATGTTTAGGTACTTTATACTGATCAACATTAATATCAGTTACAAACATTTAATTAAACATTATAAATTAATATCTAGCTAAAAGGGCTATTCGTTCCTAAGTCCTTACTTTTATTCGCAAAACACAAATTAAGAAATGAACATCAAACCAAATGGGTTTTGTTTACATAGAGTCCATTCTTGTAATCTTTAGATGTCTTAGAGATTTGCCGCATAATAAGTTATGATAATAAGTAACAGAATATATGCACCTAAGTATTGGGATCCGTCAAATGGGAGGAGCCTAAAAAAATGGCGCCGATTAGGGAAAATTTATCGTAGTTCCTATAGTGTACCGTGCAATTTCCAAGTTTTTAAATTACGATAAAATGATAAGTATTGACACAATATGTGATTGGGCTGACACAAAGCCTCGGAAAGGAAATTTCGTTGAAGGTGAGCGTGTTTTTAATGCCAATCACATTATAAAATTCGGAAATAACAAATCCGGAAGCTAGCCTTCAAATTCCGTCAAGTTTACTGCCTACTTTTTACAAACTTCGGATTTAAAAAGTGATTCACGTTATATAATTGGTGAGGTGATTCTGGGTGATTTAAGCAATATCATATCAATGACTTGCACGTGCAAAGCCGATTTAAGAGAACGTTGCAAACACATTATTGCAACTTTGTTGTATTGCAGCAGGTAGGTTCTTAACCTCAAAATACTTATATCGTATCATTAGAATTGTGTTAAATCAATTACACAGGAATAAATAATTTCTCACTTTATAATTTTAGTATGATTCTAGTTTTAAATATTAAGGTTATGGCTGATGGTAAATACTTGCTGAAATATAATCATGTGCATTAAAATGACGTGAACAAATTTTTATTCCGGAATTCACTTCTTTGATACCTACTGCTTTCATCCAAGCTTCTATTAGTTTACTTTTTTCTCTAATTTTCCGAATATATTTTTTACATATATAAAACGGTTAGTTTTTATTGGAAAGTAGTTAATGTAGGTGAAGAGTGAAGATCTATGTCTGAAGTGCTATTGCAGCTTTTCACTGAACATATTAACTTTTTATTTGATTTAACTTTAGAAGAAAACTTCGTCGACTCCATCATCAAAAAAATTTTTACTTTTTTAACGTGTTTTATTATTTTAATAAACAATTTTACAATTTGCGTGCACAGTTCCTATGTAAATTTTTCCCTCATTCGAGTTATAAATTTTGCCACCAGATGGTGTATGCCCATTTGACGGATCCCAATATTAGTCAAATTGTCAATGAAGAATTTATAGACGATATTTTGCATTCAAAAATATTTTTTATAGGTTACTTGTATGAAGTTGGAGTAAAATAATGAAAAAACTGAAACTTTTCGGTCACAAAACTTTGGGGTCCTTATCAATCACATTAATTAAATCATAAAATTTGAAATAAGAAAGATTACATACAATGCAAGAGAGCTTGTTGTTTTCAATTTGAAATGTCGATATAATACCGTTTCAAGATTTGATGAATTACCTACTTTATCGAGTTATTTATTTACTTAAATAAAACTGGGTAATTCTTTTGAAAATAAAAAATAATGGAAAAGTAGGATATAGGAACTTCGATATTTTCAGCTTTAAACCTTAGCACAAGTCAAATTCGAGTTTCTGAAATCAGTCACATACTTGAAGTTACGTCTCCTAATTGTTAAATACCGATAATATACATAATTATTATGCGACGAAATAGATACTTATGTAAAAAGATCGTCCAAGTGGTTTTTTATTAAAAGGTGCATTTGCATAAGTTTGCGTCACTTTATTTCCCACGGTATGCAGCATCTAGTGGCATTTTTGAAATTATTTATCTAACAGACGCTTTAAAAGCAAGACAACTAGATGCGTCACTGGTTGTAACGTAGTACATACAGTCAAAATCTGTTATAACGACACCGAAGGGACTACTCATATTTGGTCGTAAAAACCGATATCGTAACAACCGGTGACGTTGTTATTAAGTACCTGATACCTATTATTGAATGTGTGATTAATACATTCATGTATAAAATAAAACTACATTTTATTTATTTCACATAAAACGTATAATAAAAAGACATTACGTACATATAATTATCATTTTTCTATATTAATAAAATCTGTAATTTTAGTTATTTCAATACAGCTGGTAGTGCTCATATTTGGACCTTCTCCTCTATAATTCTTCGAAAATATCTGCTAAATGTAGTCGCTTAAAGAGGTATGTCGTAATAAGCAATGTCGTAAAAACCAGTGTTTTTTATAAGGAGCTCTAATAGAATTCAGCCGGGACCTATGATTTTGGTCAATATAGCCGGTATGTTGTTCTAAACGATGTCGTTATAAACGGTTTTGACTGTAGTATGACTTGTCACCTTGCAGACATTCAGTGAACATAAATTAGCAGAACGAAAAAAACCAAACCCAANATATTAATAAAATCTGTAATTTTAGTCTGTTTGGAACACTGCTACACACCCTATAGTTCCTGTTGAATTTTAATTAATGTATCGGCATAATTTCATTAAAAAGAATAATTTTTCGTAATAGAGCGACAGCATTGAGACCATCATACAAAGTTGGCACTGTACATTGTTCTTCAGTCACTTCACATGAATAAACACCTCAGCATTAGTAGTAGATATTCTGAGATTTACAATACACGATCTCAATGGTCGTTTACTATACCAGATGTGGATACTGTTACCTATTCCAATGTTTACAATACAGCTGGTCGTTCTAACAGATATAATTCTCCGAAAATATCAGTTAAATGTAGTCGCTTAATGAGATATGTCGTAATAAGCAATGTCGTAAAAACCAATATTTTTTATAAGGCGGTCTAACACAATTCAGCCGGGACCTATGATATTGGTCAATATAACCGGTATGTTGTTCTAAACGATGTCGTAGTAAACGGTTTTGACTGTATTTNTGCACAAATTGCAATAAAATTATCCACATTTATTCCAATGTTTACAATACAGCTGGTCGTTCTAACAGATATAATTCTCCGAAAATATCAGTTAAATGTAGTCGCTTAATGAGATATGTCGTAATAAGCAATGTCGTAAAAACCAATGTTTTTTATAAGGCGGTCTAACACAATTTAGCCGGGACCTATGGTATTGTTCAATACAACCGGTATGCTGTTCTAAACGATGTCGTAGTAAACGGTTTTGACTGTATATATATATATGGTATCTGATAAAGAGTGAGAATGGCGAACAACTTTTTGTTATCCTAGGTCATAATAAATTTATCCTGTCAAAAACTATTTTCAACGGGACTGAAACTGGAACAAATGTAACAGAATCTGGAGGAAGAAAAGATCGTTCAGTAAAGGAATGGGAATTCCTTGAGCTCATACAGTTTTACCGTAAATAAGAAATAAAGGAGTTTGGTTTTGACGGTGAAATATTACGTGGGGACATTTTAAAAAATTCATACTTTCAAATGCACCTCGCACATACTATGTACCTGTATATATACATTGCACATATTACACGAGTAAAATGTGTCTGTATCTATACAAAAATACAGGCCTGACGCTGGAAACTGGCGGAAATTTTAAAATGGCGTGAATGCGCGGTGGAAACAGTAGACAGTTTTAGGTATAATGATTGCAACCCTCATTCTTCAGTATTTCTATCAGGGGCGTAGATTAAATATTTAACAACAGATATCAGTGAGCAAGTAATAGACATACAAACAGAAGAACTAATTGTTGATGTTGGTGACAGTGATAGAGATTCCCATGATGCCAGTGAATGTGAAAGCTAACTATAAATTAAAAGCAATAGGTTTATTTTTTCTTTTTGGTAAGTTATGTTTCTACATTATTTTCTAGTACGCTACTGTCCTATCTGTATTAATACTATAATTTACGCCTACTGAAAGCTTATTTGTGTATCGGTTCCAAGTGACTTACCCAAATAGGTCATAAATGGGCAAGTACCTGCGCGACCGCTCGCCAGCTTCCTTCGTCAGACCTGTAC
>NW_020438883.1:293947-342000 GCF_000699045.2 Agrilus planipennis
GAACTGATACTCATATAGGTAAAACAAACAAAATAGCTCAAACCGTTGGGGTTTGAGCTACAACAAGCGCAAAGTTTTTTTTCCAATCTTCACATTTCATGTAGGTAAAATTAAAACTAATGTAATTTTTTTATTACTTCAATATTGGTAAAATTAATATTAATAATTAAAATAATATAATCGTAAGTAAGTAATAATTGGAGTCGAACAAATTACAACAATTACGATAATATTTAAATGCAGTTGAATTTGAAATGTCATTGCCACATCCTAGGTATTGATTCTACTGCTACAACTGCATTAATTTTCCAATTTTCCAACTGCATACGCCACCTGTATGGGAAAACTTAAAGCAACATTGTTTCTGTCAGAACACTTCAAGCTTTAACAATTTCATTTGTTATCACGTTACTACAAAGTTAGGTCACTTCTTAGGAAAAAATTAATTTTTCTGTATTTTGGCAAATCTGCAGTTCTTCTTTAATCACTATATAGGGTTTGTTTGAGCTTTCACTCAAACAATTTTTTTCCATTTTCCGGCTATAGGCGCCATCTGTACAATTCACTTAAAAGCAGTCTTCTACTCCGATTGAAAACTGAACAGGATCGGACTCGAATGCATTTTCAGTTTACATAATTTGCACAACTACTTTCTAAATGCCTACATTTTATCAATAAATAAAAATTTTTTGACAGTCTCGAAAATACGAAACGAAAATTTCAGTCGTAGGCTTAACTTTTCTACTTCTTTTTAAAGCTAAACCTTTAGGGAACAAATGAAAATACAAAATAATGAAATAGAGACCGAAATTAGAAAACTAAAGTTTAAAGTAAACTTTTGCTACTTTTATAAAAGTCACAGCTAAAATATAGTGGCATAATCGGCGTAAGTTAATTCTTTTATGTAAGCAGATAGTTTTAGATAAGGGACTGATATATATTTTTGGTGAAATAAACAATAAAAATGAATAAAAGAACGCTTTTTGGTAGTTTTACAAAGTTTTAATAGAAATAGTCCTACAATATTATTTCGAATTTGATAATGGCTTACTAAGTCGAAATAATATGGTGTGTGGTGTTACAGGCGAATGATGAGGATACTGTGGATAGAGAAGGTTAGAAATGAGAAGGTATTAGAAAAAACAGGTGAACAAAAGACTACGGAAGTCAATGAAAAATAGGCGAGATAGGTTAGTAGGACACCTTCTCAGACATTAAGGTCTAGTCAGAGACATGTTAGAGGCAGAAACGGGAGATAATAGAGGTAGAGGTAGACCTAGATTAGATTACTGTTAGCAAATAGTTAAGGATATTGTGGGATGTTCTAGTTTTAGGAAAATGCGAACATTAGCTAAGGATAGGAGAGTGGAGGTGCGTGTCGAACCAGTCTTAGGACTGACGACCTTATGATGATTACTATTACGTACAATAACTGTATTTTTTTTACTATTCTTTATGTTTTACACTTTCCCGGCCGCAATCCCTCTGAGTATTATAAATAATAAAAAATATACTTACACTAATTTAAACAGCATAGTCCTTTTTGATACATATGTATCTGTATTGTTTTATCTCTGGTGGATTCCTCATATATTATTAATTATTTCTTTTAGTTAATTAATTTTCCAAATAAAATCAATTTAAGTAAAGGTATTTTAAAAAGTGTTTATTCAGTTGGAAATGCAGCAAGTACATTGAACAGTACATAATATAAGGGACGTATAGGACATGCAGTCCTGCTTTTACATGCAAAGTATTAATATTAATATCATTATTATTCTTAATATTATTAATGTATATAATGTCATAAGAACAGGTCAGTAATGATGAACAAATTATCCGCTGCATATTAAATAATGAATAAAAAGTAACAAAAATACTTATATGTAAATTCCACACTATTAATATAGCTACTGCTTAAATTGTTTGGGTATACATAGGTACGTCTATTTGTTTATATACATCCTAGTTGCCTATGAACTATCAGCAACTTAGCCTTACAGACTAAAAACCGAAACGGAATCTACACTTATCTGCTTTTTTTTTTCGGAAAATACCAAGTACTTACGACAATAATAATAAATATAAATATTATAAGCACACTGTGTATCGTGAGGTAATTTTAAGGAATGCTTTTTATGATTAGAGTAACACCTGCAGTAACAATCGCATTTCCAAAGACTGTTAAATTAAGTCAAACTGTCCCATTCAAAAACAATGAAGTTGATTCTTGACGTACTGATTTATCGAAAAAATTACGTGCTTTAGTCATACACTGTCCGGGACAGCAACGAAAAGTCAGAAACTATAGTAATAGAATGCATTTTAGTCAATACTATAAGGAAAGTAATGGTAGACGACCAATGCGTTTGTAGGTACCTCATGTATTTCTTCAATTTTAAATCTCACACAGAAAATATGATGTTTTACAACATGTATTATTGGCTGTACATCGAGAGAATGAAATTATTTTTATTAAATTACCCAATTTTATTAATTACTTTGTTAGATATTCTTAATTGAACCAATATATTTTTCTGATAGGTATTTAATTGTGGAAAAATTAATTTAAGTTATAAAATTGATCAACGTAGTTTAAATTTATAACTTAATTAAAGATTTGGTTAAATTGAATTGGTAAAGTTTGATATGCTATGATCAAATAATTTTGTAAGTGCCTATATCAAAACAAAACATGTGATATTCATGAAAATTTGAATGAAAAGAGAAATAACCATTATTACGTAATTATTAAGTGAGTTCAAGAGATCTGTTTAATTATTGTTAGATATTAATATAAATCACAATTTTACACGATTAGTCTTAAATAAGTACTGCAAGTGTATACAATTATAGTGCGACACACACATTAAAGTAAAACAAGCACAACTCCGTTCGCGAGCCCTTGTAATTTAAATAAGTACAATATAAACATATCACTATTACATATTGCAATTATTAGTTTGTAAAATCTCAGTTTAATATCATGATAAATTAGGTAGAATCGTATCGCAAACTTAGGCCGAAATTTCTAGAGTCCTTGACAATTTAAATACGTTTTTAATAATTACAATAGCAAGTAAATTTATGAATTGTAAATATAGTAGCATTTTTTTTTAATAGTCACAAACTGAGATTTTAGTACGATGATAAATAATTCCGAGGAAAGTACCTCATATGGAATGTAACACCTCATACCAATACTGATAACCACATTCATACATACAATGTTACTGAAATTGCTCATTAAAGAACGTTATATAATAAAAGTCATCTTACTAAACAGTAAAGCTTAACTAGTTTATGCACTGCGTTCAGAAACGGACGTTTTTGATTCTACTGAATTAATTGTATCGTTTTATTCACGAACGAACGCTCGCGTGCGTTTGTACTACATCGGCAGACAGACCAAGAACGCAGTGGGAGGCGGAGCCTAGAAGACAGTGCGTTAAAACTAAGGCTGGTTATGCACTGCGTTTGTGAACGTTCGCCCGTTCGAGAACAGACTTCTATATCCGTTTCACCACGTTCGCTACAATCCGTTTGCTTTGAACATACGTATGATATTTCTGTCAGCTTAATTCTACTTTCCATAAAGATAATTCCCTCACAGCGTTCTTGGTTCGTATGTCTACGCAGTTCAAACACACGTTCGCATAAACTCGACGTATTTAAAGCGAACGGACATCTGTCTTTGAAACCCAAGAAAGAGACAACACAAATGTCATATTTGCGTTCAGAGAGAACGTCTGTAGCGAATGCATTGAACCGTATGACCGAAGCAAATCCACACAAACGTCGAACAAACAAGTAGCCTAAAAGACAATGCGTTAAAACTAAGGCTGGTTATGCACTGCGTTTGTGAACGTTCGCCCGTTCGAGAACAGACTTCTATATGGATCTGCGTTGGCCATCCGTTTCACCACGTTCGCTACAGTCCATTTGCTTTGAACACACGTATGAAATTTCTGTCAACCTAATCCTACCTTCCAAAAACATATGTCCTTTACTGCGTTATTAGATCGTCTATCTACGCAGTGTAAACTCACCTTTGGGAATATTTTACTCATGAATATCTATGGCGTATTGAACAGCACAATATTTAGTGAAGAAACAAATTTTATGTGATTTTACATTGTGCAAAATTTTTTCCTTTGTTATTTTATAAAATTGAGAATTGCAAGCGCGCCCTATTGCATGCCTATATACCTACCGAGATGAATAAAATACTTACGGTTTGATTGGATCAGGTTTCTAGACCATTTTTATTTCCTTTGGTAGCATTTCTTGTTTGGTACGTGGTCCATATTCGGCACCTTTCCTCTAAGTTGTACACCTTACCAGTTAAGTAAACTTTTGTAAAACAAACATACGATATCTATATCATCTATATATATATACAAAAAAATAAAAACTTTTTAACTTATTTTACAAAGATGGCAACAGACCACACAAACAAAAATTGAACTGTACCGACGACGATGACGCCGACGGAGACGGCTAAGCCTTCATTGGAATGTTTCGTGTTTTCGAACTACTAGAAGCTATATTTTATTAACACAATGATATTGCCTACTACACTTTTGATACCTATTTGCACATAGATACCCTTAACAATACAAAAAAAGCTCCTATATAAAAAAAATCCACAGTCAACGATCTCAACATCAAAGTATAAAACAGATGCCTTTGTCATGTGTTTGCACAAATCTACAGAAATAAACAACATTTAATTAATTGCTAGAATGGACAGAAAGTTTAGTAATCCACAGGATGGTCCGCACTACCCTCCGCATCCGAATCGTCGTCGTCTTCGTCATCTCTGATATCGTCTACGGAATTGCTGTTCACCACCTTCCCCAGATCATTGACTTTATTTATGATTGCATCTGAAAACAATTGAGAAAATCTAAAAATTCTTCTACCAATAAAATGACCCACAAACTATTGTAGATACTGAACAATAAAGAGAAAAATCGATACACGTCTCACAATATGAGTTTTGGCAGTGGTTTCGCAGTTTAGCAACAGTTTTTAAAATTCCTTGATGATCAGAATTTAGTTTTGTAAGATATGAATTTCAAAGATCAAAAACAATAATGCCTACCAAAGTACCCATAAGTAAGATATATACTGAAAAAAAACAAATGTATTTCTTCAAAATCAAACACCAAAACGGTATCGCTAAACCTAAACTTCATCAGGTCAAGGACCATAGTATTAAAGTACTTCTACTTCAATTGGAGTCGTCTGTCAAACGTTTTGTCGACAACTATATAAGGCATCCACAGAATTAGTCGACCAAGACATCGAATTGAGTGTGGAAGATTGCTGATGGAAGAGAACTCAGATCATCATCATTTAACTTGAAGGATCATTATTTCAAAGAAGTAAGATGTTTATGTGTTATGTTTTGCATCTGTAAGCATTGAAATAATTTCAAGACTGATGCTGACATTAGCAGAAAACCATAACGCGATAATCCAAAACCAATACCTCGACTGGCATAGTCATATTATGTTTGTTTTGCATCAAAGATAAACATACGAAGTCTATCCCAAAATGCACTAAACCAATTTCAAGACTACTATTTTGGACATTGGAGGTTTCCAGGTTTGTTGGTGATGGTCTAGATTGGTTGATGATTCTAGCAGGCGTTTCATCATTAGCAGTGGATGACATCTTCTGACGAATGCGTGATCAGAGTATTCCATTCAGCGGCTGCGTTGCGTTGGCAAGTGATCATGACCAACAAACCCGGAAACCCCAATGTCCAAACTGACTCCAGTCATGAAATCCTACATCAATTAAGACTACAATTGTTTCTTTCTCTTTACTTTGCCTACAAAACCAAAACATTTTTTTTAAATTATGAACTAATAAGTACCAGTCCTATATTTTGAAGCTCAAAATAAGATGCACATAAGGTATTTGCTCATTGCATTTCCCCTATAGTTGTTTATCAATCAGTCAGGATGCTATTGGTGGATGAATGTCAATAATATATACACACGTAATAGTTTAGACTTCTCATTCACTTGATATGACTTTATTCAAAGAAAAAGCTATTAAAATTTAAAACGCTTAATGCATACATAATTGGATTTTCACAGGGAATAGAGCCATTTTTCAATTTTTTCGTTGTTGGAGAAATCCCAAATTCTCAATGTTTTTCAGAAAGTACAAAATCCTCATCTAAATATATAAATTTATTGTTCGTTTTCAGGCGTATTTCGTTTTGGAATAAAATTCTTTTATTGATCCTAAACTTTCGGTACAATATGAATAATTTGGTTGCCTTGTAGGCCGAGAAAGGTTGTTATCCAAAAATAGCATGGTAATTTCGTCGTCCATAAAACCTATTTTCCGTTTGTATAAAAGTTTTCTAGAATTGCAAACGGTCTCTATTATTTGGCATTTTTCCTTCCAGTTGTATAACAACTGACTGACTCTGTGCCAATATCAATAATAATAATAATGGCTTGCCCTACTAACTATTGGAACCATATAAATACATACGTACGTACGTACGTTATAAAACAAAATTTGTTTTCGTGATTCTAAACACAAAACGACCATAGTTAAAAATAATGGCCCTTAAAAATGGATTTTTTGTTGCTTACGACTTACCGCAGTTTGGTTTTGCATGAGTGCGGGTGTTGGCAAACTCCACCCCATGTTTATCCACACACCAACACATTCCTATTGCAGTGTGACATTGCATGGGTTTGTAGTAGCCCTGACTGTCACAAGAAGGGGTGTAAACACCTGGAAATGAAAAATTTAGAAATTACATAAGCAAATCTGGTCCATGTTTTGCCAGTAAGTAGCTCAGAGAAATGGATCGAAGTGGACATCGCCAATTGTAAATTAAAAAGGTGATAAGATATGTAGACCTCAACAACCTGATGATGACGTTTTTATTGCTGCTAAGAGCGACTAAAGAAAACTTGAAAAATTGGAATCTAATAAAGACCAAAGTACTTCACACAATCCCAATGGAAAATCAGCTCCAGTCAAATTGTCTGCAATTGGAGTGTGATGTTTTTTATGACATTCTGATTAAAAGTTCGTGTGGGCACCGTTTAATGTACAAATGATAGAGTATTCAGTCGATTATTTCATCAAGAACTCAAGACAAGAAATGTTTAATACAAAAGTTATCGGGTCTAAAGGTAGATCGCAATGATAACCTCTATCGTAGTCTTTCTCCAAAGTCATTTCAAGATCAAGCGCATTTTTGAAATGACCGCTGACCCATCGTAATGAAACCCCTGCACCTTAGCCTATGGATTTAACCACCACCACTACGAATTAAACCTTAAATCTGTCGGACATGTCTAAATTCTGCCCGCAGGCAGGAGGAATTACCAGCTGGGGCTTCAGGCCTCCCGTAGTACCAGTTTACATAACTGGTTTTGATATTCTGGGATCAAGAAACTCTTCCAATCGAATTATTTGCACTACGACACTGCTAAGACATTTTGAGTTTACAAAACCGCTCCCATCCCCTGACCCTTCGCGCTCATAACGAACCCGATCTTCTGTGATGAATTTATTGGATAAAGCCATTTGCGCGAAACTTTTATAAGAAATCTTTACTAATTAGGCTACTTTCTACATTCAGTTGGCTAGGTTGTGGCTAATCTTAGTTTAAGGGGTGAATATTGTGTGGTCTGCCCACAGAACTTATCTTGGATACTAGAGTTCGGTACTAAAACCCCATACGACACCTCAAGCGGCTATTTACGCTACACCCCTGCTACTAGTCACAGATACTTATGCCAAGTACATATACCTATTCCAACATCTCAAAGGACTCTCTGCAGGATCACACTGTCGTGCAATAGACTGTATGCCATTTTCAAAATACAACGGAATTTGCTTTATTAGGAATTAATTTTCAAAAAATAGATGACAGAACATCTAAAGCACATAGACTGTACATGGGTCCACATAAGTACCTAAACCTAATTCAATTTTTGATTTCGAGGAGAAACTGATCGAAACGTTTAACCATTTGAAACAACGTAGTGTCAACTTAATACGTACATAAAAAATAGCACAGTTTTTAATTTTACCGACAACCATTACAGTTCAAAAAGTTCAAAGTTAATTAATAGAAAAACACCTACAATCACCTGAATCGAGGTCAGCAAAGCACAGATTATTTTAATCAGAAGCTGTCCCATTAGACTTCTGCTTGTGAAAAATAATTATAGTGAATTCAACAATTTTAAGACACGGCAAGAATTTTGATCATTAATTAGAAACTGACTAATTAATCAAAACCTTTTCTGTTTCAAATGAATTGTACATTTAAAACAAAGGGCATGTTTGGTAAGGCCATTAATAAATGTTAAAATGTTTATGTTTGCTCAGCTTTATCGACCTAAATCAGTGGTTTGATTTGATAAATGTTGTAAAGTTGATGATAAAAAGCACAATGGTGCGGTTGGTGGCAAACCCATTTCAGGGATGATCTAATTCGAACCTTACACGCAATTTCTAAAATGAATAGCTGTCAAAGGCACAGCTTAAGGGTTGGGAGTATAATATCGTAGCTCTAAGAACCACCCCAATATACTGGAAGAGAATTTTCATTTATATAATATATCAGAGATTTTTTAATAGTAAAGTCAGTGTCTAGATAAAATAAAATTTACTAATTTGTACCTAAAAATTCCTAAAAGAAAACCATGGTAATATTAATAAACAATAGTAAATTTAATACGGTAGTTTATAAACGAGTTTTGTTGCATACTAACTATTTTATAATTTGATAAGTACATTTTTCACCATGCGTCGTCAGGTTGAAGTACAATTACACTAATTTAACAATAAAAAGTTATAATTAATTAATCTTTCATATTTTTGAATTAATAATTCAAAACAGGATGGCTTTCCCACTATATCCAATCTACCGGGAAAGAAAGTGTGTCGATATTCAACTTTGACAACATATTTTTCTTTTTTGTTTAGAAAAAGACCCACAAAACACAAAAATATTTATGAAAAAATAGAAGTGAAAAGTTAATTTTTCAAATTAGTGAAAAATGTCGTTAGTTTAGATAAGGTTAATATTTTAAATGTCTCTTTTTAAAACAAAATTATACAAATTTTGACTCTGTTGACCTTTTTTCATTATTGTCAATAAAAAAGTTTTAACTATCGATTAGCACTTATAGAATTTATTTCCATATCAGTGTAAATAAACTTTCAGTCGAAGTACTTCAGTAACTACGGTAATAAATACAATGTTTAAATTACAAAATTGGTAGTTCATTGACCACAATATCAATTCGGCTTCTCCAAGTGGAAAAAATACTAAACATGGACTAAAGCAAAATCGTTTATGCATCAAAATTAAAACTAATTGGGGATGGGGGTTGAACGACTGCCAAAAGGGAGAAACTAACTTTGTAGTTGCTCAACCCTACCTTTAATTAATCTCAATTAAGGTAAATTAGAGATTTTGTCTTTGTTTAAGTTTGGTATTTCTTCCACGCGATGTGTGCCGAAAGAATCTTTGTGGTCTATTTTGTAATATAATCTTGGTGTCAGATTTTCCATTTAAGGATATTTGAGAGGTATGTCAAAATGCTACGAGACCAATAAAAACTTGGAAGAACGTTCCTCATTCAATTCTAAAACTCCTGTAAAATTTACAAATGGATTCACTAAACCGTTAAAAAGTTATTGAAATTTTAAAAAATTATAATTTTACACGTCATTTTATGGAGATTCGTTAACCGAACAGATTAAATTTATTTTTATTAACAGAAAAAAAGCTACCAGAAATTTCAAACTTTTATAATAAGTAACTTGAACTCTGGAGAATCACTTTAGCGTAAGGTTATTCAAATTCACTAAATGGTTATCGAGGAAAAAATGAAAAATTAGCTGAAAATCTCGTTTTTACTTGATAATATAATGATAATATTTATAATTGTCTGAAATAAATGCAATTTTAAAGTTTTAATTATTATTTAAACATATTAAAAAGTTTTACGCTCATTATTAATAAAGATTGAAACTAAATATTTTTTTGTTTCGAAGTTGAAATCAAGGCATATTCACTGCCAAAAGTCAATTAAAAATTTTCCATATTATTCGTTTTTTCTTATTTTATTTAAAGGTTTTGATCAAATTCCAAATTTTCTCTCAAACCATATACTTTTTTTAGTATAGATAGTATTTATTTACCTCATGATATGCGGCAAAACCTAATTAATCACGAATTTCTAATTTTATGTACTCTTGTCTCCGATTATACCTCCCAAGCATCCTTAAGTCTGACAGATGTCGTTTTGGCTTGAAATGATTATAATGATGTATCAACACGTTTCGCTAGCACAAGTAGCAAGCTTCTTCAGAGATCCTCCCATCTCTGATACTGGATATGGAGATGGAAAGACCTCTGAAGAAGCTCTCCACTCGTGCTAACGAAACGTTAGGAAGCAACTTCAACCGATGACGACCTTTAGGACAGCATCAGTTCACCAAAATTATTCAAAATTTTTTTGAACAAGTGATTTATTTTAATTAGGTGTTACTATTCTTATTTAGACTAGTACAGCAATTTCTCCAGTGTTGGCTTTAAAAACTGAAAATTTCAAAATAGTCTATCCACGAAATCAACAAATTTCATTTGCAAAAAAAAAAAACATTAAATGCGGGACATTAAGAACAGACACTTTTATTGATTCGTAGGAACTCTATTAAATTTTTCCGAGTTTATCCGTGTTCTGTGTAATAAATTTAATCTACCTTGCATTTCCATGGTGATTTTGCGCTTGACTGCAGCACAGGGTCGTTCGGTTCTTTGAAAACAGCGGCACCATTCCGACGGCGTCACAAAGACGTCCCTGTCCGCGTCGCATTGTTGAAGGAACGGTCTCATGCAGATCTCGCTTTGGTCGTGTTCCAAGTCGTAGAGCTCCTCGAGAGACAGACGGGAGTCGCCGTTCAAATCCAAGTGCTGAAACATCCATCGCACCTCCAACTTGCATAAGGGTGGGAAATGCACTGCAAGCAAAAATTCGACCACTTATCTATCTATCCATCTCTCAAACTTATCTTAGAGGAAATAAAAAAGGGAACTGAACAAGGTGACTGCAATCCAATTGTTCTTTCTCTCTTAAAGAAAATCATGACTCATTTTGTGGATTTTATCCCATAAAATAACGAAAATTCGAACCAAGTTTTGCTTGATTTAATCTATTTGATAATTCTTTTGTTTTCTCGTCAATCGTCTGATTAATTAACCCATTGGTAGAACAGGTTTTCAAAACTAATTAAAATATGTATATTACAAAAATTGTCCAATACAAAAAACAGATTAAAAGTATCACTAAACTAAAAAGTCTAAACATGTCAACAAAAACTAGTATAAAATTCCTCTCCATCCAAAAGTCAATCGCCTTTTATTAAATGCAAAAACTGCGACAACAGTATATAGGTCAGAGCCGCAGGGTAATTAAGGTCAGGTTTTAAGAGCACTTAGCTCACCTTAGATTTAATAAAATAGAAAAATCTAGCGTAGCATCCCACATTGTTGAAAATAACCATAAAATAGATTCCAGTTGTTTAACTTTAATCAGAAGCGTCAGTTACCATTTCCGTAGTTCTTAGGCTTTCACGGCCGTCGTCTATCGATGCTGTGTTTTCTTCAGGGCTTTTTGGCCGTGGTCCGTGGAATCTTCCTTCGGCGAAACGTCTGGAAAAGCAAGATTCCTCAGACCACGGCCAAAAAGCCCGGAAGAAAACACAGCATCGAATTACCACTTCCTTTTAGACGTTTATGAAAATACTGAAGTGTACAAAAACAAAGACAATCTCAAGAACTCAGATAATGGTCTTGTTCCAAACTTGGACATTTTCAGATTATTATCCAAATAGAAATAGACCCACATCCCACCTGGAGGAGAGTCAAACCAAAGCATGCATCCACAACTTCAGGTTATTGAACGATTCCACCATAAATGTTCCCTTCTTGTTGGGTATTGAACATCTACTCTTTGCTAGCCATCAATTAGTTTCAGTAAGGCATCTCTCAAAAACTCTACCCCTAATATGGACTTAACTCTCCTTAACACATTTAATTTTGCATATTCTTATTGGTTTCGGTTAAAATTTTAGAGAGAGATCGAAACAATATAATTAGGTTTAGATTTAAGATTAACCTAGTCTTTAACTGAACATGACACCTTACATGTCGAAACGTTTTAAACTTTTTGTGGAATTTATTTATAGAAAATCAATTACAAAACTCATAACAGCCAAAAAAAAAGTACACTGAAATTATTGTCATTAATTTTACCTTTTCATAAATCACAAACACCCTTGTTCTAAAATATTTTCAAAATCACCTTATTTATTTAGCTATATTTTCCCTTTTGAATAAATAAAAAAAAGCTAATTAACTGTTCATTAGCAAAAGTAGGTAGTTAAAAGGCTTTCATCATGCTAAAAACAAAAAGAAAAGAAACGGCGAGAGCGCTTACTCGTACCTTCGCCGTTATCAATAATTCGCTGGTTTTTCGAAGTTCACAAAAACTTTGTAGATGTATGTACCTAACCCAGCTGCCTAACGATCTCATTTTAATTATTTATTATTATTATTTGCTCGGTTTCCGCGATAACATCTTCACTGCAGATCCCACGCCTCCCAATCCGCGCATTACATTAGACCCCATACTACTCACAACTGAGAAATTTTGTACGAAACTTTTCCAACTTCTTATCCCCGATGCGGAAAACCCACGCCCCAGTTTCCAGCACAATGCAGACCGACGATGATTTTAATGAGTTAGATGTTTGTACTTTGACTGAATTAATTAACAACGGTGATAAAGATTGATGATAGAACGGACTGCAAATTATACCCAATCTAGTTCTAATCGTTCGGGATTAATAGCCAAAAACTTCTATTGACACCAAATCATTTGTAGATTAAAACTTATAGATCGTTCTCATTCCTTCCATGATAAATGTATGATTTTCATTATCCAACTAGCTGTATTCGATGAATAAGCACAAACAGCGTAGTAAACGCCATCTGTAGGAGAATTCAAAAAGATCTTTACTACAGCAGTGTATATATATATATATCACTGTATAGGTAGTGATCTGTAAATGTAAGCGACTAGTAGTATATTAGTGAGAAGGGAAGGGGTTGTGATATCGGATGGGGATGAACAAGATCATCGATTATATGATTGTTAATAGCAGAAGTCGATAGATAATAGAGAGGGTAGGTACAGCAAGGGTCTGTGCACTCCCTAATTTAGTTACTTTTAAATTAACCCACTTAATAACATGATATACATAAGTGGAAGTCAGTGTTCAAAAATCAACCCCACTACCATGAACCTTTGAAGAAGGAAAGTAGAAAAGGCCCAACTACATGCATTTTGTGTTTTCGATGTAAGGTCACCTATTTTACTTTAATTTAATGTTTATTTTTATGTTTGTATTATGTACAGTTTAATTTATATACAAGTGTACGTATGCACCCACATATAATCATTTTGGTTGAATTTTACCATAAGTTTTGATATAACAATTTTTCCTTCATTGTTTTCTACATTTTTCATACAAAACAAAAAGACAGTCTTGACTATGCACCTAAAGTTTGGGCTAGATTACGGTTGAAAATGTTTTCTTTGATTAGTATTTAGGATAACTGCTGCACACCAAAGATTTAGATCAGGTAATGGTATGGGCAGTCCTCGTAATTAAAATGTACCTAAACAATGTGAAGCATCGATAACGGTACCCACTCGTTCAAATTTGGACATGGATAACGGTACCCACCAGTGCAAATTTTGACATGGATTACTATATCCACCAATCAAATTTTGACATGGATTACTATATCCACCAATCCAAATTTGGGCATGGATAACGGTACCCACCCGTGCAAATTTGGACATGGATAACGGTACCCACCCGTGCAAATTTGGACATGGATAACGATACCCATCCTTGCAAATTTGGACATGGATAACGATACCCATCCTTGCAAATTTGGACATGGATAACGATACCCATCCTTGCAAATTTGAACATGGAGAACGGTACCCACCCGTGCAAATTTGAACATAGATAACGGTACCCACCCGTGCAAATTTGGACATGGATAACGATACCCATCCATGCAAATTTGGACATGGATAACGATACCCATCCTTGCAAATTTGAACATGGAGAACGGTACCCACCAGTGCAAATTTTGACATGGATTACGATATCCACCAATACAAATTTGGACATGGATAACGGTACCCACCCGTGAAAATTTGGACATGGATAACGGTGCCCATCCTTGCAAATTTGGACATGGATAACGATACCCATCCTTGCAAATTTGGATATGGATAATGATACCCACCCGTGCAAATTTAGACATTGATAAGGGTAGTGTTATCTTTCCATACGTTTCAAAGATCATCGACAACCACATAAAACTAATTTCTTATCCCTTGGGAACAGTATTCTTTTTTAGATAAAAGGTATCCTATGTCCTCTTCTGCACCCCTACCAATGTGCGTACATAATTTGGTGTTGATCGATTGAGTAATTAATGCGTGAACTGGTAATAAAAAAGTAAACAAACAAACACATTCGCATTTATAATAATTAGGATTTCAATAATAGATATTGTTAACAGATAAAAGGATCATGTAAACTTTACATAGTTGACTAGAAAAGTTATTCATTGTAGAATAATATTTCCAATCGTCAGTCATCATTACTTACCCCGATCAAAGATATTTAATTATCACTACAGTCTGTCCGTTACTATCAAATGTTAATTCATCAAATTTACTATATTATGTAGTTACATCTGTAACGAAGTTCTGTCAAACAGTTGTCAATGTTTGATGAAGTTGATTATAATTGACATTGTCCTGTTCGCAATTCTCCATGATAGATCGATTCTGTTTTCACTTGAGATATCTATTCTCACTGCTCCATATTTTATATAAATTTGTTTTCCCTATTAAAGAAGATAAAAAAAGATTTGAAAATTTAACGAAGAATCTAAGAGTGCAATTGGGAAATTCAGACCAAACTAAAATGTAACACCACAAAGCTCTCGAAGGACTTACACTCGGTTGTAAACTTCGTCTCTGTATCATACAGAAAATTGAATTCGCCACATAGTGGGAGTATGTTTGCCGGCAGAACCTTATGCTGCTAAATTTATTGATGTAATGACTTTGCATTATGAAACAATACCTATATGTGAATTGTGGGAGTAGCAAAGAAAAGCGAGATAAATAAAGTGACTCAGAAGCCTATTTGTACGATGTCAAGGATATTGATACAGAAAATTTATATACACGTACACGTGCACACTTGGGGTAAGAAACAAAAATTCAAAATTAAAGTTATCGACCAACATTCCAAACTGCTCACATTTACAAAAGAAAAAAAATTGGATTAGGAATGCCTCACGAATGATCGATGATTTTTTTGCTTTTACTTATTTCTTTGAATCTAAGTCAGATAAGTCAGGACGGAAGTAGTAGTAGGAATATAAAGCAGAAAGTAACGTAGGGTCGAATCGCCATCAATAAAAAGAAGTCACTTACATGCTCGAAAATTTAGAAATTCGAAAAGGGTTGTTAAATGTGTATGTTTGGAATGTGACCCTGTACGGGTGCTAAACATGAACGGTGGGCGCGGCGGAAAAGAAAAGGTTAGAAGCGTTCGAAATGTGGTGTTACAGGCGAATGATGAGGATACTGTGGATAGAGAAGGTTAGAAATGAAGAGGTATTAGAAAGAATAGGAGAACAGAGGACTATATGGAAGTCAATAAGAAATAGACGAGATGTTGGTAGGACATCTTCTCACGCATCTAGGTCTAGTTAGAGACATATTAGAGGCGGAAACGGGAGTTAAGAGGACTAGACCTAAATTAAATTACTGTTCGCAAATAGTTAAGGATGTAGCATGTTCTGGTTTTAGTGAAATACGAAAATTAGCTCAGGATAGGAAAGGGAGGAGGCGCGTGTCCAACCAGTCTTACGACTGACGACCTTATGATGATGATGATGATGAAGCGGTTTTAATTTGTTATATTGTAAAAGGCTTCGTAAATTTAGATTTTTGTCTATTAATATTTTAAATCTAAAATTAACGGATTCAACATCTTTTCCGCGAAATTATTTCCTCTTTTTTTTTATATTAATTAAAAAGTGAGATGGCCATTAATTATTCTATCTTAACAGATTCACCCTGTGCTGCTGTGTTACTGTTTGCTTAGTTGACGCTTCAAACGAGTTTTGCCGCGTTTCTTCCGAGCTCCGAGATAATATTTTTAACTTCACAAAGATGGGTACTAATGACTAAAATCGAGCTAGCATAAGATTAATATCAAATAGGACAAAGCAAGTAAGATCAAAGGGTGCGTAATTTAAATCTAACAGAAAAAGAAGGATAGAACGATCCTCTTTATATACAAAAAAAATTAGAGTTCATTCCCGTTCGTATAAATCATAAATTCCTCATATGATATGGTAAGACATGTTCTTTATTATTCATTGTATCGCTGAGCACGTAAAAGATTGGAGAAAGTCTACTGTATTCATTTTAAATGAGTATTTAAAATTACAGTAGGAAGTAGCACCACATTTACTGTAGGTACAAACAAAACAATAACAAAATAATAATCAGACAAGGCGATGCCATGAAATGCAATAATTCAGGCCCCTACCCAAAGGGGGGATTCCGGGGAATGATCCCTGCCCCAAATTTTTCTTCAGTTGACTTTTTCAACTTGTGTTATTAATTAGGAGATATGTTAAAAATAGATTTCTTTCATAATTTCCTGTCAAAACGCCTGTAGGTAAAACTGCTTAAGAAACTCGGAAGACATTTGGTCAATATTTCGAATAAAATACCCCATAGTAAGTCAGGTACAAGAAGCATTTGATCGCATACAGTGCTACATCAATAGCGACTTGAGGGGATAATTCGTAAATCTGTTCTGGTTCGCAAAAATATCAAGATACCAAGAAAAGGAAGACGAACATGGTCGACGCAATATATATTATTAATAGAATCAGAGAATCCCTTATTTCAATAGGACAAGAGGAAGATGTAATTGTAATCGTAATAAAATGCCAAAACTTTTGCTTTCCCGAACAACATTTTCAAAGACATCACCGACCACGGACAATTCCGGCAAAAATTGATAACTGTGAATCCCATATGTGATACAAGTATATTTTATACAAAACAATTTTTAAGCGTTTAAGATAAAATTACAAACTTTTTACATGATAAACTCAAAATGGTTGTAGAACGTTTGAATGCAATCTCAAACATATTCACAAACCCTTTAAACAAAACGAATATCACAAGTAAAAATACTGAAAAATTGACTCTACTGTATCCACCTGATCACATAGCTGAATCATAACCTCTTAGAAATATTATCTGATATATGCTTTTTTATAAAGATAGCAGCTAAATATAAATTTCCGAATTTTCAGGTACACTAGTACATTGTATGCTACAGAGACAGATATAGAAACGAGTGATACCTATCTCTCTTCCTCCGTAACCAAGCACACCCCTTCCGTAACCAAGCCTTCTGGTTATGGTTATGGAACGGCTACCTGAGAAGACCTTTTTCCGGATTTTCAGGTACACTGGTACATTGTATGCAACAGAGACAGATACAGAAACGAGTGATACCTATCTCTCTTCCTCCGTAACCAAGCACACCCCTTCCGTAACCAAGCCTTCTGGTTATGGTTATGGAACGGCTACCTGAGAAGACCTTTTTCCGGATTTTCAGGTACACTGGTACATTGTATGCAACAGAGACAGATACAGAAACGAGTGATACCTATCTCTCTTCCTCCGTAACCAAGCACACCCCTTCCGTAACCAAGCCTTCTGGTTATGGTTATGGAACGGCTACCTGAGAAGACCTTTTTCCGGATTTTCAGGTACACTGGTACATTGTATGCAACAGAGACAGATACAGAAACGAGTGATACCTATCTCTCTTCCTCCGTAACCAAGCACACCCCTTCCGTAACCAAGCCTTCTGGTTATGGTTATGGAACGGCTACCTGAGAAGACCTTTTTCCGGATTTTCAGGTACACTGGTACATTGTATGCAACAGAGACAGATACAGAAACGAGTGATACCTATCTCTCTTCCTCCGTAACCAAGCACACCCCTTCCGTAACCAAGCCTTCTGGTTATGGTTATGGAACGGCTACCTGAGAAGACCTTTTTCCGGATTTTCAGGTACACTGGTACATTGTATGCAACAGAGACAGATACAGAAACGAGTGATACCTATCTCTCTTCCTCCGTAACCAAGCACACCCCTTCCGTAACCAAGCCTTCTGGTTATGGTTATGGAACGGCTACCTGAGAAGACCTTTTTCCGGATTTTCAGGTACACTGGTACATTGTATGCAACAGAGACAGATACAGAAACGAGTGATACCTATCTCTCTTCCTCCGTAACCAAGCACACCCCTTCCGTAACCAAGCCTTCTGGTTATGGTTATGGAACGGCTACCTGAGAAGACCTTTTTCCGGATTTTCAGGTACACTGGTACATTGTATGCAACAGAGACAGATACAGAAACGAGTGATACCTATCTCTCTTCCTCCGTAACCAAGCACACCCCTTCCGTAACCAAGCCTTCTGGTTATGGTTATGGAACGGCTACCTGAGAAGACCTTTTTCCGGATTTTCAGGTACACTGGTACATTGTATGCAACAGAGACAGATACAGAAACGAGTGATACCTATCTCTCTTCCTCCGTAACCAAGCACACCCCTTCCGTAACCAAGCCTTCTGGTTATGGTTATGGAACGGCTACCTGAGAAGACCTTTTTCCGGATTTTCAGGTACACTGGTACATTGTATGCAACAGAGACAGATACAGAAACGAGTGATACCTATCTCTCTTCCTCCGTAACCAAGCACACCCCTTCCGTAACCAAGCCTTCTGGTTATGGTTATGGAACGGCTACCTGAGAAGACCTTTTTCCGGATTTTCAGGTACACTGGTACATTGTATGCAACAGAGACAGATACAGAAACGAGTGATACCTATCTCTCTTCCTCCGTAACCAAGCACACCCCTTCCGTAACCAAGCCTTCTGGTTATGGTTATGGAACGGCTACCTGAGAAGACCTTTTTCCGGATTTTCAGGTACACTGGTACATTGTATGCAACAGAGACAGATACAGAAACGAGTGATACCTATCTCTCTTCCTCCGTAACCAAGCACACCCCTTCCGTAACCAAGCCTTCTGGTTATGGTTATGGAACGGCTACCTGAGAAGACCTTTTTCCGGATTTTCAGGTACACTGGTACATTGTATGCAACAGAGACAGATACAGAAACGAGTGATACCTATCTCTCTTCCTCCGTAACCAAGCACACCCCTTCCGTAACCAAGCCTTCTGGTTATGGTTATGGAACGGCTACCTGAGAAGACCTTTTTCCGGATTTTCAGGTACACTGGTACATTGTATGCAACAGAGACAGATACAGAAACGAGTGATACCTATCTCTCTTCCTCCGTAACCAAGCACACCCCTTCCGTAACCAAGCCTTCTGGTTATGGTTATGGAACGGCTACCTGAGAAGACCTTTTTCCGGATTTTCAGGTACACTGGTACATTGTATGCAACAGAGACAGATACAGAAACGAGTGATACCTATCTCTCTTCCTCCGTAACCAAGCACACCCCTTCCGTAACCAAGCCTTCTGGNTATTTCTTTTCACGTCTTTTTTGTTCGTGCAGCTGTTAATTGGATCACGCTCTAGGTCCTCCTTTCAGCCAATATTCACTGAACGCTTTATTTCCTTGTTAATTTAATTTATATGGTGTATTAAAAACGAAGTTTATTCAAAAACATAATAAGGTATCCTGAAAGCAATTTAAATTGATGTTATGTCGTGTAACGCAGTGCCATTTCGAATTAATCCTTACGGCGACAAAACAGGATAATGGAGCCATTCTAAAATATCCTTTCTAAATCTGAAGCAAGAATTGTGCATTTTGCAGGATTAACAGTTTTTAGAGCAATGGGAAACGGCGCTGTATAACCGACATTGCAAGTAATCATACCTTGAACTATCCACTTTTTTCATATTAATAGACATGTTTTAAATTAATATAGTTTTACCCATGAACATTGCTAGTTCCTTTAAAAATGTCCAATTATTAACTTGACCTGCTCGCAGGGAAGTGGACCAAAACAGTAATCGAAGAAAACAATTGAAATTTCGCTGAAAGTTATGATTGTTTCTTCAGCAACTCATTCCAACTTTTCCTCTGATTGCATCATTTTTAAAAACCTGGTGTATGATTAATGTTTACTTTTTATCCGCTAAGAGAACCGTGAAGGAACTTCCGAACCTTTTGGTTTCAAAATAGCTTATTAATTAAATTAATCCACGTTTTAATCTTGGTAGAATAAGTAAAGAAAAACATAAATACATATAAAGAACTCTCTATGCAAGTAACAAGAAACTCAAACTGACCTTTAGATTTAGTGTGTACCCTCCTTCTCTTTGAAGAGTCGGCCATGACTACAGAGAACCAGTCGAGAAGACGGTTGCCCATGGTTTGCAACGCCACGGTGGAACACTGCTTGTTGGGGGTGGTCTCTGACCCCACGTCATCCCCGGACGCTACACTGCCGTAGATCTTGTTGTCGGTAACCTCATTGAATCCCCGCTGACGTTCCTTATCCTCGACATACAGCAAGTTGTTCGGATCCTGGAAAAATCACACTTAAGACCACTCTTCTCCGAAAACAGCTGAGTACACAAATCCCCTTTCCAAAGGAATTATGTACGTTCAAACGAACATGTACAAAACAAATAATGCAAAAACGTCATTTTGAAAGTCTTAAAAGTTGCCGCGGCGGAAAAGAAAATGTTATAAGACGAATGATGAGGATACCGTGGATAGAGAAGGTTAGAAATGAAGAAGTATTAGAAGGAATAGGAGAAAATAGGAGAACAGAAGACTCTATGAAAGTCAATAAGAAATAGGCGAGATAGGTTGGTGGGATACCTTCTCAGGCATGAAAGTCTAATCAGGGACATATTAGAGGCAGCAGTAGGAGGAGTTAAGAGAAGTAGAGGTAGACCTAGATCAGATTACTGTTCACAAACGCAGTATTATATCATATATAAATTAAGGATGTGGTATGCCATAGTATTAGGAAAATGCGAAGATTAGCTCAGGACCGGAAAGAGTGGAGGTGCGTGTGCAATCGGTCTTAGGACTGACGACCATACGATTATGATGAAAAGCATACATTAATTCTATCCAACGTATTTGTCTTCTAATAACCCAACAATAACTTACTGTTCTGCATTATATCGAAACTGATTTCGAACTTGTTGGTTCATATCAACACGTTCCTATGAAATAGTGACCAACTTATCATGGACGAATAGTGGAATAAATGAAGACGTTCTGAGACGCATTGTTAAGGAGAAAGAGGTTGTTAACACAGTCAAAAGACGTAAGCTAGAATATTTAGAACACATTTTGGGAGAGAAGAAATATGAATTTCTGCAGTTGATAATCTAAGGAAAAAGTAGTACAGCGAGAAGAATTTCATGGTTGCGAAGCATAAGAGAAGTTCGAATGCACTTTCGACCAACTTTTTAAAGAAGCCGCATCTAAATTAAAAGAAGCGATGATATTTTCCAATCTTCGAGTCGGAGATGGCATCAGATGGCAGATACCTACACCGGCGGTTCCATTTGGCAAGTTGATTACCATAATTAAAAGGAACTAAATCATAGTATTTCTACAATTCACTTCTGACAGTTTCTACAGAATGCTGACCAAACACTTAATGTTCATATACTAACTCAGGTCATTCTAAGATGCAATCCATATTTTGGTATGTCAATGAACATGCTTGGTAAAAGGAAAGTGTTTTTATATGAATGAGAAAGTTGTTTTAGTTTCTGAATGAGCAAAGGATAGAGGAATTGGTGTCGGATATCTCTCTAGATTAATCCAATACGAGTCCCATTTCAGTACTAGAAAACCAAAACTTTTTCTGAGTCAAGCTTACGTTAGTAAGTGGTGGTAACTTTACATCCGTTGTATGTATAAAGACTTAGACACTTCATTTTAAGATCCATTTTCTTAGCATCTATCATTTAATTAAAACGAACTCTTAAATGCTCTATCTCAACATAACAAATTTGAGTGTTAATAGCAAAAATAAAAACCAAATTAGAAGTTCACAATGTTCTGAATAAGTTTGGAAAAGTAAATGTGTTAACCATGTCTCTCAATTACCTCATAAATTGAGAACCAACGTTTTAAATCGTCTTATAAACGGGAGGCATTGATTGATAACCTAATTTAGTTGGAAGGAAAACAAAATCGTTTGCCAGTGGCAGGGAGTTATGGTTACGTCAGGGGCAGCAACAATTACGTCATTTCCTAACCAAACGGCCCGTGAAAGGAGATTGCGGTTGTTTTGGTTTAGAATTCGATCATCTGTCGAAGCATATTTCACCCCAAATCAATTCTAAATGGCAATCATACTATGTTTGATAAAAGAAACAACCAGTCGTCGTAAATCAAAAAATTTATTGCTAATTCACGTTCTTATACTCACTAGCTAAAGTCAAACATGCATGCGTTTCATCATCATCTTCATTAGGTCTTCAGTCCTACGACTGGTTGGACATACACCTCCACTCTTTCCTATCCTGAGCTAATCATCGCATTTCCCTACAACTAGAACATCCCACATCCTTAAATATTTGTGAACAGCAATCTAATCTAGGTCTTCCTCTACTTCCCTTAACTCATATTTCTGCTTCTAATATGTGTATTCTGAGTAGCCCTTCATACCTGAGGTGATGTCCTACCAACATATCTCACCTATGTTTGGTTGACTTTCATAGCGTCCTCTGTTCTCCTACTCTTTCTTACACCTTCTCATTTCTAACTTTTTTTTGTCTACGGTATCCTCATCATTCGCCTATAACATCACGATTTAAAGATTTGAGGCGCAGTATTTGGTACTTATGAATGCCGCAAGCGATCGATATCGGCGGCGCCCTTCATGAAGCCGAAAACTAGACTAAAAGTGGACCATAAATCAGGTAACGATAAGATTATCGGGAATTGTGCAAATGAATAGATAAACTAGAAAATTCGTTACAATACGTTTTATCGTAGCACCAAGTTCTGAATTTAATGATTTCTGAAAAAACAATACGTGTATGAGTTTCTAAAGATCCATTTTACCTTCAAAACTACGAAACTCTAAAAGATCTTTAAAAACACTTTTAAAAATAACGAAGCTATCAGCTTCCTACAGGTACATCAAGTCGATAGGCACTTGTGCTTTCTGCATCACAAAAATCTAGTTGTCGGTCAGTATAATAATAGCATCGCACGGTCGCGGCCGTCCCAGATCTTATACATACAAAACAAGAGAGTGCCAGTGCTTTACCTTGTTGTACTTGGTGTACTTGATGTATTTGTAGTGCTTGTTGGCGAACTTGAAGTCCTGCGGAGTGAACGTGTACTTATCGGCGTTGGCGCTGACGCCGCCCTCGCCGTTCCCCATGGCACTTCCATCCTGGGAGGCCAGATGATGGGGTGGCTTCTCGCTGTTTAAATTTCCGTTGGAGGCGCCGCTCTTGTTCAGCGTCGCTTTGTACTTATTCATAAATGAATTTAAACGTTCAGATTGACGCTGCTTTTTACGCAGGTGAATGTCGTTATCTACAAAAAACAAAAACAACGCGCTAAAAACAAGACTTATCTCGAACATTAAATTTTTTAGCAGGCACTACAAAGAAAATAATTGTAGGCATTAGAACCACCGGATAAAATATTAATTTAACGAAAAACAAGTGTACCTACAATATAATATAACGTAGTCTACTTTACACTCTTAATATATCATAAAAATTATATTTTAAATCAGAGTGAACCTTGGTTAAAATCGCATCGGTTATAACAGCAACTCGGATGTAACGTCAGGTATTAATATTAGTTCTGCAGATTTACCATTTAAACCAACACTAAAAATCTCGGTAGTAAAGACAACAAACTCGGATATAACGTTATGTTTCTAATGCTACAAATCCTTAAAAAGGTAGCATTATAACAGGTACTTTTGATAGGTAAAATGAAGAGTTACCCATTCATATAGGGGTAGCAAAGGCAAATATAGTTGCCATTGCTGACATTTATTACCATCACCCACTTGGCCCGTACAGATATGATAAAAAGTGTTTCCAAACTTGTTCAAATTTGCCTTGTAAAATCGTACCGCGCAAACTTCCGTTAATAACGACAAATTTCACTTAAAAAATAAAATAAAGTAGCTATATTAAGTTTCAAAGATTGTTTTTTCTGAAAAGAAATTTTACCGAAAAATGAAGACAAAAAATGTCTGCTTCAGAAACACTCAACAATAGTTATATGTACCTACTCATTTCCCTAATTGTAGAGAGACCTTACAGAATTTCAGTTAAATAAATATGAAACTCTGTTTGTTCATACATCTAATAAGTTACCATTTTCTATGCACTGTTGAGTAACTCCAGTGAATACTTGGCATTTTTTTAGAATATATTTATGTTCTTGTAAACGTTTTTTTAAGAAACGATGTGTATGACCAACATATGTACAAGGAAGTACAATATTTACGAATAATTAGCTAACGCCTGACTTAAAATTATTTATACCTTCAATGTTACCAACAAGAATTAGCTTTAGGTTATTCTATTTACACAAATAGACTTTAAATTGTATTTATATAGATCCCTAGACAAAAATTTTCAGTCTCTCAGAGTCTTTCAGCGTCTCTAAGAGCGTCTCTCACAGTCTTTCACAGTCTCTCAGTTATTGCCTAGGTGTTTTTATGAATCTCTCACAGTCTCTGTATGAGAGACTCGAACGATAAAATTGTTAATTCAGAGATTCGAATCTCTCGTTCAGAGATTGGATACGAAATCAGGATCTCTCTTTGAGCGACTCGAGTTTCTCGTTCAGAGACGCTAAACAGTTTTTTTGACAGTTTCTCTCAGCGACACCACAGAGACTCGATAAGAGACGGAGACTCAAGTCTCGCTTTCAGAGACTCTGAGAGACTGAACATTTTTATCTCGGGGACACTAGTGTGAATAGGATAATTTCTCAGTATACTTTCTTCATATTTCTGGTATCTAAGTGTAAAACTTTATTTCTCCCTCTCTTTTTTTAACACACACCCTCTAATTATTGGTAAAACGAAAGCGTGGTGTAAATACGGCTGGAATGATTTAAAGCGTGGCTTGGAAATGCATGAGGGCTGTTGGACTGGAATGTGTTCAAAGTTAAATTAATTCGTTCAAAATGCAATAGCCAGGGCCACGCTTACTGTCTAAAAGTGATATTTTATGGGAATATTTTCTAGCATAGCTGCACAAAACGAGAAACAAACAGCAGCACTAGCTGGTACTCGTTCATAAGTCAACTGTAACAGCGATGCAGTACATAAAAAAAAGAACAACAGAGGAATCGCTCTGCAGATGATTTCAGCAATTTATAATGATGTTGAAATTAAAAGGAACATCATAATCAATTTTTTTTTAGGTTGACTTTAAAACAAAATTACTCCTTCATATAGCAAGCAATGTAATTCATGAAATACTGTTTAATGATAGTAGGTATAGTTAGGACGTTCAAAATTGGTATGTACTACTCATGAAGCATTTCCTAACTTAACAAGGGCGTGTTCAAAATGCAGCAAAAGACTACAGTGTCAAGTGAATTCCGCAAAATATTCTACAGATGGCGCTCACTACGCTGTTTCTAGTAATTCATCAAATGCATTACATTTAGACATACGTTTAGCTTCAAAAGTTTGACATGCAGTATTAGTCGTTCTAAAAATATTCGCTTCGAAAACAGAACCACAACAATAATAGTTAGAATTTTCTGAAAGCAATATTTCTTTAGATAACCTATAATTTTTGGTTCAAGTAATGCTTAAAACGATAGAGAACTTTTTCCTTGTCAAATAAAGACTCTCAAGATGAAATATATTTTTCAATATCATAAAAACTTGGGAAATATGCGTATAGTAGATATATATATCATTTAAAATAATCCTATTTCCAAATCCCCATTTTATTTTATTACCAACGATCCTGATAAAAAGCAACCGTCTCCGGTCTTCCACTGCGTGCCGTCAATAAGTGAAATTTAATGCAAAAGGATAAATAACCATAATCCAAGAATGCGTTTAAAAGCAACGTTTTCGGAGAGTGTGCAGTAAAGATACGGAAAATATTAAATATCTAATTTTCTACAACGACTACTACCGCTGCACATGTATATGGAAAACAACTAACCTTTGCATGGGCAAAATCCCTTACACACTACTTTGATAGCAGTCTGGTGGATGCAATTGTGATACTCCAGACGACACAACGAACTGTACGTTCTGTTATCAACTCCACACAGGAAGGTTGGCTTAACTACAGGACAAGGTTTACACCTAAAAATAAAAGAAGAATTGATAAAGAAACGTGCACATCATAGAATGCAATCTTTACAACACAAACTCCATTATAAACTCTATTATAAAACTCCAGGGACCGAAAAAGTATTTTGTTTAGTTATAAAGAGTCCTTGTTGTAACGTGTAGGGATACAATCCCAACAGAATTATTATTTTACTATTTATTTACATTTGATTTCGCCAATCATACTCAGTGACGTGACCTATTTAGAAGTTTAATCGTAAATCATTGCTTAGCATTTAAAATGACACCAGTTCGATTCTGGAGTCGTCTGACCTTCATTCTCCCGCCCTACTCTTCGGCTTTGCACCACAGTGGATTAGCTAATATAAGATGAAGCACTTAAACATTCTCTTTCGACAGCCAGAAGTCAATAAATTGTAACGATTTCTCACAATACATTGATAAAAACAGCTCCTAATTTTCGAATTTTTAAAATTTTTAATGGTATAGGCAGTTTAGAACGACATGACCTTCAAATGCGCGAAATACGAGCCTTATTGCTTTATATTGTACATTTGGAAAGCATTGACCAGGTATGGAGAGCTCCAGATAAACAGGCGGAGTTTTGTCGAAGGTCAATGTATATTATGTCACTCAAAATTAGCTCTACTGGTCCTGTATGAGTACGCTAACCCTGTTTTGTGAGTAACCGATACAATGTTGTTTATTTATGGATTTTATGTTTGTAATTTTATGTAATTCTTGTTATTATCGCTTCACATTGGACGTGATTTTGACGCTTAATTTGACGTACATCTCGAATGGTTTGTGTAGACTGACGTAAAATCTAACTTTTTCAGATTCTTCCCTTTCAAATCATAAAGTCGAGCTAATAGAGTTTCTTAATGCTGAGCCACGAAAGTTGAGGGTCATTTTTACGAAAGGGAAACGAAACGAATTACTTCATCCCCTTCCCATGATCTTTCACTTATCAAGAATCTCAGCAAACAGCCGCGCTTACGTCTAATGTCTGAAAGGTTCGGTTATAAAAACACCAATTTGAGAAAAATCTGCGGATTCCTGAGTTGAAAGACAAACGATCGACCCCGTTTTCAGCGCATTGTACCAATTCTTTTTCTTTCTATGTCTGATTCCAAATACTCTCGAACATTCTACCGCTTTTCGGATTATCGATTTCAATTTTGTTACTTTTCTAGAATAATAGCACCATATTCGGAGATTTACGAGGAAAGTTGGGCGTAAACTACCAATTGTCCGAATTCAACTGCGTAATTCCGATCGAAAGATTGTCAGAGATGTACCGTACTGCAGGCATGCATTTAAATTTAAATTAGTTCTGCGAAATATCATCTATTCAAGGGATCATACGAATCGCCCGTTGTCCAGTAACGAAACTCGTTAAAAATTTAATTGGCTCGTAACACGATTTAAAGAGATACTTAATATTCATTTCTCTAAAATAATATTAACTATTACATAACATCTCATCTCAACCCAAACATTGGAGAATATAATCCTTGGAAGTTATAAACTGATGTATGTTCATAAAGTACATTCAGTTTTTGGTCAGTCAATGAATCAAGATCCTCGTCGTACATTGAAGTAGGGTCACGAACTAAACCAAAAAAAACTTTTGGGTGTTTCATTTCCACCAGCCAGTAATGCTGGTGGGCAGCAGGTAGTCCCTCCGGACTGCGCCGGAAGGTAGGGCGGAAGGCCCTCTTCAGCCTCCTTTCAGGAATCGTGGGAATGGGTGGGTGGTAGTTCTGGTGAGTAAAATTAGACGGATGAAATAAAGACAGAAGAGAATGAAAGATTATCTGTGGAATATTACTGCCTAAGCATTTGCCTATGTGATCCAAGGAAACCACAGAAAATCTTGGACCAAGGCAGACGGACCCGGAATCGAACCGGCGTCCTCCCGAATGCTAAGCAATGGTCTAGACCTCTAGGCCATGCCGCTCGGTCACTATCTGCGGCGCGTTCATAAGATCCAAAAAGATCGAAATCGGGATCCGCGTCTGGCAGTTTCGACAGAATAAAGTCCACTTCGAATTATTTTATTACTTGTATTGACTTTGAATTTCCACGAGGCCATGCTGCTCGGTCGAACTAAACCATCATTTTCAAACATTATGGCATGACAAAACTGTGGCAAAGTACCGCCATCTATTGGCAAACATAAGACTTGACGGTATACTCCCACACTTTACGTTTTTAAAGTAAATAACATAATAAATAATTATGTATATCATTTACAAAGTAAAAGGTTTGCTTATTTTGTTAAAAGTTTAATAATTTATGTATGTATTTATTAACATATTTAGTAACATATTTCAGAGATCCCAGTCTTTCTACGAGAGATTCGAGTTTCTCAATTTTTCAGTTTTATTCATTCAGTCTCTCTGTGAAAGACTCGAACGTCTGAATTAACAATTTTATTATTCGAGTCTCTCATACAGAAACTGTGAGAGATCCATAAAAACACCTAGGTAATAACTGAGAGACTGTGAAGAGACGCTGAAAGACTCTGAGAGACTGAAAATTTTTGTCTAGGGTACCTGCCAATAACATCGAGATCGCAATCTAGAGGTTTCAATAAATTTCTGACCAACTTAATATCCTTTGTATTGTAAATTATCACGAAACTTTAAGAATTAGCAGTGATTAGAAGTTTGGATGTGATACCAACTAACCAGTTTTTCATCATTAATTCAATAAAACAAAAAAGCATATTTGTAGGAGTACATTTCCTGAATCTGTTGAGTCAAAATTATGTAGTATAGATACTACTTAAACCATGTTGAACGATAACTTAGTTAATTTTCCGGTCTCTGGGAAAAATGGATTACGACGGTAGAATAAATTGCTTTCGTAGAAAAATTGCTACATTCTATAACAAAAGAGGAACGGAAAGTTCTGGTAACTCATGCCATAAATTTCGGGACAAGTTTCGAAAGAGATGTGAACCGTGACAGTATTCTAATCGATATTCTGCTTATCGGATCCAAAACAGCTTAACATGTAAGGATTAAATTTTCCACAAACTAAAAGGGTTCTACACTCCAGTGATACCACATAAAGGGAATCCTGCATCTTCTCAAATCAGCATCTGATAAAATATGACCCTACTATATTATTCGCAAAAGCATTTCATAAACTGCTAAAATACATGGGCAGATTATTAACAATTTTGCCACCAAACTCCAATTTTTGGTGGGAACTTGTAGTGATGTCCTATTAATGAAATACATAATGAAAATTATACGTATATTACACTAACTAGTAAAAAATATATAAAAGTAAAAATAGATAAAAGTAAAACAAAAATACTGGTATGCAAGGGAAGAAAAAGTAGGGAAAGAGCGAATGCAAAGATAGGAGACGAAATATTAAAAGAAGTGGCTGATTTTAGGTATCCAGGAAGTCAGAAAAGTCAGGACGGAAGGAGTAGTAGGGACTTAAAGCAGAGGATAGCGCAGGGTCGAGTCGCCTTCAATAAAAATAAGTCACTTCTGTGCTCGCGAACGGTTAATTTAGAAATTCAAAAAAGATTATTAAGGGTGTATGTTTGGAGCGCGAAGATGCACGGGTGCTAAACATGGACGGTGGACGCGGCGGAAAGGAAAAGGTTAGAAGCGTTCGAAATGTGGTGTTACAGGCGAATGATGAAGATACCGTGGATAGAGAAGAGTAAAAATGAAGAGGTATTAGAAAGAATAGGAGAACAAAGGACTCTATGGAAGACAATAAGAAATAGGTGAGATAGGTTGGTAGGACACCTTCTCAGGCATAAAGGTCTAGTCAAAGACATATTGAAGGCAGAAACAGGTGTTAGGAGAGGTAGAGGTAAACCTAGATTAGATTACTGTTTGCAAATAGTTAAAGATGTGGGATTTTCTAGTTTTAGGCAAATGCGAAGATTAGCTCAGGATAAGAAAGAGTGGAGGTGCGTGTCCAACCAGTCTCAGGACTGACGACCTTATGATAATAATGACACTAACTAGTATTCCTGACTAAACAGTCTGTTCAATAAATATGACAAGTTAAACAAAAAAAAAATGAATGCAAGGGAAGGAAAAGTAGAGAAAAGTAAATATAAAGATAGGAGACGAAAAATTAGAAGTCGGTTATTTTCGGTATCTAGAAAGTCAAATAACTCAGGATGAAAGGAGGAGTAAATATATAAAACGCAGACCGTGGGCCCGACAGAAAAGAAGAGGTCAGAAGTGATCAAAATGTGGTGTTACATGCGAATGATGAGGATACCGTGGATAGAAAAGATTAGAAATGAGGAGGTATTAGAATGAGTAGGAAAACAAAAGGCTCTATGACGAAGGTCAATGAGAAATAGGCCAGATAGATTGGTAGCAGACCTTCTCAGGCATGAAGGGCTGGTTGGACACATACTAAAAGCAGAAACATGTGAAGAGACTTAGATTACATTAGTGTTTACAAATAGTTAATCATGCAGGATGTTCTAGTTTTTGGAATAGGAAAGGGGATAGCAAATAATGGGTGAAGGTGTGTATCCAACCAATTTTAGGAGTGGCGACCTTATGATGACGATGATAAAGCTTTTAGGATTGGTTAGAGTGATGTGTGGCTTGTAAGGAAGGCTCACTGAAGGGTCAGTAATGACTAACTAGACTGTTAGAAAAAACGCACTGTTCAAGGACCATCTTCACACTTGTCAGTTGAACATCAAATTCTTAATGAAATTCGGGAGAAACTTAATAAAATGTAGAGGACTGTTTATGGATATAACCAACTAATGAAGGCAATCTTTTTCAAATGAATTTAAATAGTATTTCCGAGAAGGCCTTAAAGATCCAGGAAAAAAGTCGCTTCGATTATATATATATTATATATAGTTTGTTAAAAAGGTGAATTGTTGCTGATTGCAGTTTAACAAGTTTTTGGCTAGTTATACCATATGTACATACTAACATGAGTTGAAGGATTAATTTATGTGTATTTCTTGAAAATAAGGATCAGAAAGCTAAAAAGTTTGAAACATTCAATTATTAATCGTTTTGGTATAATTTTTGGTTGAATGAGCATTTTACTATTCGTTATAATGATCTACTTTTGGCCTTATATTAAATTCTGTTGACTAATTTTTACACTACGTACAAACACAAGATTTTACTGCCCTCTTCTCGATTTCATCATCTTATTTTATACAAAGCTAACCAACCAAATTCACGTGACCTTCATTAAAAAGCCCGTCCCTGTCCAATGTTTGTAGCGAAATAATTACTATTTTAATGGATTTCTTGCACGTGTAATGAAATCTCAGCGTTGCAACATGACCGACCGAATGAATTTTCAATCCCTTGAGATCCATTTGTCGAATTATTAATTATGAACAAGGGCGCATTTGTACAGCCTTATCTCGTACAATAGTCGCTGAAGTAATAATAATATTACCTTACTCTAGCTATAAACGAAATTTATTGTTCAGTGTCTACGTCGACGATCAATATTTTATGTAACTTACGGGGGCGGTTTTATTATTAGAGGGAAAACGTTCTGTGCACTATCAAAAAGGAAAACTACCACTTCAACATTAAATCAGCCTTCTCACAGCCATACAGAATAAAATTACCTCAGGATACAGAATAATATAATATACCAGGGCGGTTCAATAAGTACTCGTGTTTGAAGACAGAGGACGTTCCTGAGGGAAATTGGTATTGTCATCGTGTGCTGGCATCTATCAAACTACGTCCAAACGAATTTCAGACTGATTGATAGGTTAGTTTGGATTTGGTAGCCATTCCACTCAGACGTGCTTCGTTATTTTCGATAAGATGGAAAAAGAGCAGTATCGTTCGGTAACTCGCTTTTTGTTTTTGAATGGGAAAAAATGCGAGGAGATGAAAACAAAGTTAGATACTGTTTATGGAGACATTTCGCCATCTACGACCACAGTTAGATATTGCTTCAACGAATTTAAACGTGGGCAAAGATCCGTTTTTGATAGGAGCGACCAGGAAGCCTGGCAAACGTTGTTACCGAGGAAATCATTTTACGGATATTTTAGGAAAAGGAAGAACTATCACTGGACAATACTACAGTGAATTATTGGACCGCTTCGACAAAAAATTGAAGGAGACACGGACGCATTTGATGAAAAAGAAGGTGCGTTTTCAACACGATAACGCACCGGCACATTCATCAGGAGTTGTTGCCGCCAAAATGCATGAATTACGTTATGAATTTTCTGCCGCACATCCCGTACTCACTCGATTTGACTCCCTGCGACTTCATTTTGTTCCCTACCATGAAGAAATGACTAGCGAGAAAGAAATTTAGCTCAAACGAGGAAGTCATCGCCGAGACAGGGGGGATTTTGGGGAGTTCGACAAATCTTATTTTTTGGAGAGGTAAAAAAATGGCAGGGTCGTTGGGAGAAGTGTATCTTTCTAAAAGGGAACTATGTTGAAAAATAAAAAAACAAATTTTAAAAAATAAGGTGTCTTCATGTCTAACACGGGTAATTATTGACCCGCCCTCGTATACAAAGGTCTGCGAAGGGAGTTGTTTCATAGACAATTTAGAAATTTTTGCTAACAATGAGGAAAAAATTTAGTAACAGACATCCATTAACGTGCGGATAACATTAATCATGGAATAAGAGGTGGATACGAAACATGAATTTAAATGAAGCAAAAACAAAAATTATCATATCTACATCATAAAGAAAATACAGACAAATGTGTGGGTACTAGGAGGTATTAGAAAAAGTAGATGAAACAAATGGCTTTTGCGAAAAAGCCTTAGTTAAGGTGGTAATTTACCGAAACTGCCTTTGGCGTGCTGATAAGAACTAGGAAGTTCTTAATCACAACTCACTTCAGGTAGTTCTGATAAACCGGCTAAAAGCTGATTGCTCTTTACGACAAGCTGTTTCATATGACGAGGGCGTGTTTGGTAGCCCTTGATGTTTCTTTATTTTCTGTTTCTACCTAATATTATTTCTCAGAAAATCTTATACATAAATATTTAATCAACATCATTAAAGGCAGTACAACTATATGGATAGATATAGAGGGGCAAAAGATTTGTATGCTTAGATTTGCAGATAATATAGCAGTATTAGCATCTAGCAAGAAGGAGTTAGAGATAGCTTTAAATAAAATGGAAACGATTTTGACAAAGCAGAATTGTTTGAAAATAAATAAAAGTACTGGTATGCAAGGAAACATGGAAAAGAAAATGTTAGAAACGTTCGAAATGTGGTGTTGCAGGCGAATGATAAGGGTACAGTGGATAGAGAAGGTTAGAAATGAAGAGATTTTAGAAAGAATATGAGAACAGAGGACTCTATGGAAGTCAATAAGAAATAGTCGAGATAGGTTGGCATAACACCTTCTCAGGCATGAAGGTCTAGTCAGAGACATATTAGAAGCAGAAACAAGAGTTAAAGAAGTAGATGTAGACCTAGATTGGATTACTATTCGCAAATAGTTAAGGATGTGGGATGTTCTAGTTTTAGGGAAATGCGAAGATTAACTCAGGATAGGAAAGAGTAGAGGTGCGTGTCCAACCAGTCCTAATACTGACGACCTTATGATGATGTTGACAGAGTATTTGTATAATATGTTTTGCGAATTCAAAGAAATTCGAAACATTGTTTCCAACATATAAATCCACCTCAAAGTTTTACGCCACTTCCTGTTATGAATAACAGGGCAACTGCCTACACATTTACACGTGTTTTGAACACATCCAAGAAGCTACACTAATAATTGTTGTTGGTCTTGTTGTTGTAGTTAGTTGTCAGAATGTACTTCAGCGTTCGTATATGTATATTCTGAAGTGGAAGGTAAACAACTTATTGCACATATTGCAGTGGAACAAGTGCACCAAGCAATCGTTAAGCAGACAAGGTGTGGAGTTATGAAAGCATCATTAAAAATAGAATAACGCTATATTCCCTACAACTATTTATTTACTGTCTTGTTTGTGAATTATTTAGAATTCCAATGAGAAGATTCAATCTGCAGCAAGGAAATTACTGTTTATATGTGCTCTTTCAATAATGAGCACACACCTACGCTGTATACGGGCATGTTTACGTTTAATTTCCAAAGCAAAGGGCATTTCGAACGATTATCTATGGGATATTGTACTCCTCCGTATTTGTCTAAGTAATCCAAGGAAACCACAGAAAACTGGAACCAGGGCAAATGGACCTGGAATCGAACTGGTGTCCTAGCAATGGTCTAAACCTCTAGGACATGCTGCTCGGTTTGGTTCATCTCTAGGTAATTTTTTCTGCTTCTAATGTATTTTAAACTACCCCTTCATCTCTAATACAGTGTCCATCAACCTATCTCGCCTATTTCTTATTGACCTACACTAAGCTCTCCGAAGATTAATTACAAAAGGATTTGTGAATCATTAAGTTTGATCGAAATTAGGTCATGCTTACTCATTTGTTCAATAATTCAATCCTTTTCAAACAAAAATACTGAATTAATGTATCCATAACTTCATTCAAAGAATATTAAGTACCTCCTTCGTATTCAATCTTCAAAATTTCGACTGCACGAATGCACGTTTATGTCTTACTTACGTTGAAGCGTCGTTACTGTCTTCATCTGAATCGTCATCGGGATCGTCTTCAGTGTCATAAAATATATCGTCGTCGAAATCATCATCTCTCGAGCCCTGATGACGCTTGTTAACTTCATCTGTAAATGCACTTGACTTCGGAATAATAATATCCCTGCAAAAGAAAGTTAAAGTTAGAAAAATACCTCAACATAGATTAAATTTTTAAATATCCAATGGGACGATTATCTTTAAACGCATGAAACGTCCAATGAAAATAATATTTCTATCTATCGGTTGGAATATTAGGCAATCCAATATTAATTTATATTTACTTTTTTGTTAACGTATTGATTGGTATTTCAAATTTGAACAAAGCATTATCAAGGGTAATAAAAAAGAAGACAAAAACTTTGAAAGCAAATTTATCAAAACTGTCTGATACACCTAATGGATTTGAGATGATATCCAACATTGCCTGTAGGTTAAAACGATTAGAGTATTTTCAATCTAAAAGACTGATACGTTAAAGCGGAGGGCATGCCCTCAAAATCGGAAAGTATAAACTGAGATATAGAAGTAAAGTAGATATTGTGGAATTTCTGATAAGAACATGCCATGCAAAACACGTCATTATTTGTCTTAAATTCACGAGAATAAGCGTCTGCCATTAAAAGTGTGTAGCATGGATTTAAGTTAAAATTTCACTAAAAATCATGGGAATTACCTAATAGATGATAATGAAATTAGTAAAGTACTAACCCTAAAACTAGTGACAATCCTATTGAAGGAAAGACAAGACACCCTGAAGCACTTTCTGATTTAATTCTATAAAACGTTGCTCATCTTTTGATATAAGACCAAAACAGCTCCCAAATTCAATAAATGAGACATAGACATAAATGGCGCTGTCTGACTTCATTTCGGTACAAGAACTACCGGAACCTACTACTATTGACACCTGTGGAAATCGCACCTATTACGGTATTGAAGAAATAGCTGATGGAGCCGAAATGTCACTAGAAGAGCCCATAAGCAATGATGTAAATGAGATATAGGCATAAATGGTGGTGTCCGACGTCTTCTCGATGAAAGGACTACTAGAACCTACTACCATAGACACCTGTGGAGCTGGTACCTATTTTGGTAATGAAGAAATAGCTGGTGGAACAGAAATGCCAGTAGAGGAGCCGATAAACGATGATATAATTGAGATATAAGCAAAAATGGCACTGTCCGATCTCTTCTGGATGCAAGAACTACTAGAACCTTCTACACAGATACCTGTGAAGATCGCACCTATTACGGTGTTGAAGAAGCAGCTGACGGAGCAGACATGCCACTAGAGGAACCTATAAGTGATGATATCAATAAACTATAGGCATAAAAGGCGCTGTCCAACGTCTTCTCGATGAAAGAACTACTAGAACCTACTACTTATAGACACCTGTGGAGATGGTACCTATTACGGTATTGAAGAAATAGCTGACGGAGCCGAAATATCACTAGAAGAACCCATAAGCGATGATATAAATGAGATATAGGCACAAACGACGCTGTCCGACGTCTTCTAGATGCAAGAACTACTAGAACCTACTGCTACAGACACCTTTGGAAATGATATCTATGTATTATGGTATTGAAGAGATAGCTAGTGGAAAAGACATGCCAGCAGAGAAGCCCATTGGGGTTGAAGATGGCAATGTTGAGGTTGAAATATATTAAACATTAGCTACTATGTGGCATTCATATCAATAATACTGCATTCCTTTGATTTGAGACAAAAAAAATTCCATACACTGCCTTGTCGTTAAAATCACTTTCTTCTATTATTTATATCGTAAAACAGTGAAATAATTGGCATAAAAGAATCGGAAAGTGTCACTAATTTTTAATCCAACTCGACAAGATTCGGTCGATATAATTTGTAAAGGGCCATCCATTTACAAATTGTATCCATTTACAAGAGTACATACAAAAGTTTACTACAATATAAAGAACTACCAGTTACTGTTTAATCAGAAAAAACGTGTCCCTCGAATAATAGAACAGTAACTGTACGGCAAACTTTTTACATCTCCCGTGATACTGATTAGTACTTTGAGCAAACTAGGAGTTCGAAATCTAAACGAGTTTGCGAACATTTTTGCGCGGTACAAAACAGGAAAAATGAGTAAACATCAAATGAAGGCAACTGAAAGTTACCATACATACCCAAATTATCAACGTCCTTCTTAATAATTATAACAATTTTTTTTATCTTTTTCATCTTAAACACCATTGAAGATACAATTATGATGATTTGTTAAGATCTCCTCATCATCATCATCATAAGGTCGTCAATTCGTCAGACTGATTGAACATGCACTTCCACTTTTTTCTATCTCCGCATTTCCCTAAAAGTAGAACATCCCACACCCTTAACTATTTACGAACAGTAATCTAATCTAGGTCTACCTATATCCGTCCCAACTCCCGTTTCTGCCTCTAAGAAGTTTCTAATAAGACCTTCATGCCTGAAAAGGTGTCCTACTAACCAATCTCGTCTATTTCTTATTGACTTCCATAGAGTCCTCTGTTCTCTTACTCTTTCTAATACCTCATCATTTCTAACCTTCTCTACCCACGCCTTTAACAATCTTTTTCGAATTTCTAAATTAGCCGTTTGCAAGCATAGAAGTGACTTCTTTTTATTGAAGGCGACTCGACCCTGCGCTATCCTCTGCTTTAAATCCCTACTACTCCTTCCGTCCTGACTTATCTGACTTCCTAGATACTTAAAATCAGCCACTTCTTCAAATTTTTCGTCTCCAGTCTTTATATTCGCTCTTTCCCTACTTTTTTCCCTTGCAGACCAGATTGAGCTCACTTGAAATTAAATCTTAGAATTCATTTCGGGCGTTAGTGAAGGCTACAATTGACCAGTTATTCCGTTGATCGCCTACATTGCGGCCTTTGACCTACATAGCCTTATAAGCGACCACATCGGCTGAAACTGTCATGCTGAATTGTTAGTTTTCGATAATTTTATTTTCTCCAAACTATCAAGCAGTTCATAGGTATGTGTAATGGCTGTTCAATTTTACTTCAATCAATTATTACGAAACACTGCATTGAATTCGTTTTTTCGATATTCAATTACGTAAAAAGGAAAAAAGCAGAGACTAAGCTAATCTTTATCTCCGAAACCAGTCAAGATTTATGACGAGGAGAATAATAATTTATAGTGACAGGAAACAATCTAGAAAGTTTTTATCGTCAACTCCATCACGTCTCTAAACCGTACGTCCCATCATTCACTTCAATATTAATGGATATGGTAGCTTTTAACTTTTATGTTCCTAGAACAGGAGCTATTCAAAATGGCTTAACATTTTGTCATAAAAATTTAGTATTGTCTATTACTGTGGATAAGGTTTATTAGTAGGTACCTAAAACAAATAAATGCGACAAATTGGTTTCCATAAAAGGAATCTCACTGCCTTTCACAGATTACTTTTTAATAATTGTCACAATAGAAAATAATTTATGAAAAGTCATTTCAGTTAGTGCTTCTACGTGCACAATAATTAATACAAAATCGCCCACGTTGAAGCAAGCTTTTATAAATTTTCATTTACTGACTTCCAAAATATCGAACTAAATGCCAATTAAGAAAAAGAACGGAAACCTAATAAATTAACGCCATAACCGATTAGTGCAGCAAATTTTCCTTTTATATTTTAATAGCGATCTGACCTTCAGCTTAACCGGTGCAAAGTAGAAAAGAACAGCACTAGGCCAGAAAAGAAAGGAGACAACTCTCGGCCAAACTCTCAACCGGGAGGAGCGTATAATCCGTACAGTACTGCACAGAAAAATTGACCATTTTATCCACTACAATTGCATTGCTCAAATGTGCTGTTATTGGTACCATTTACCACTGAAAATATCAACGAGATGTTTATTTATATTTGAAGACATATTAAAGACTTTAACGCTTGTTTTCGACTAGCACTACTATTCATGATTGAACAAAACTTTTGGCAGGTACTGTATGAAAAAACATGTTTAATGAACAAGAGTCGAGAGTAAAATGAGTTTTTTCTCCCTACCTACGATTTTGCAAGCGCGCATCCAAGACATTGGAAGGGGCACATCGCTAGAGAAAGTAAATAAAGTTTAATTATCCAACAGAACTGAAAACAAATCTGTACACACTGTACCCAGCGCCTTGTCCTCCTCAAAACACGTTATATGTAAATAAATAATTCTTCATAACTGTTGGCATTCTTATATTGTAGTAAACCATAAGTTACAACGTGGAAATTCAAAGTCAATACAAGTAATAAAATAATTCGAAGTGAACTGTATTCTGTCGAAACTGCCAGACGCGGATCCCGATTTCGATCTTTTTGGATCTTATGAACGCGCCGCAGATAGTGACCGAGCGGCATGACCTAGAGGTCTAGACCATTGCTTAGCATTCGGGATGACGCCGGTTCGATTCCGGGTCCGTCTGCCTCGGTCCAAGATTTTCTGTGGTTTCCTTGGATCACCCAGGCAAATGCTGAGGCAGTAATATTCCACAGATAATCTTTCATTCTCTTCTGTCTTCATTTCGTCCTTCTCAACTTTTTCACCCGAACCACCACCCACGCATTCCCACGATTCCTGAAAGAAGGCTGAAGAGGGCCTTCCGCCCTACCTTCCGGCGCAGTCCGGACGGACTGCCCGTCCACCAGCATTACTGTCTGGTGGGAATGAAACACCCAAAAGTTTTTTTAAAGTTTTTGCCGCAGATAGCTCCGACAGCAAGTAGATATATTTAAATGGATCTTATTGGAGCATAAGTAACCCTAAAATGTAGTATCGTACTACAGATGGCGTTTACCGCGCCATTTGTAGTATTTTCTAAAACGAGTTGTTAAGGCAACAGGTAAAAATTGGTCTGTATTCTGTCGGAGCCGCCTGCGCCGCGCTGATGAGATCCAAAAAGATCGAAATCGCAATCTGCGTCTGGCAGTTTCGACAAAATACAGTCCACTTCGAATTATTTTATTCGAATATGGTAACGTGCTTATCACGTTGAGGTAAGCTACGCCGGATTCGTTTCAGCAAGTAGATATCCATATATTTAAATGGTCCTTCTTGGAGCATACGTAATCCTAAAATGTAGCATCGTACTATAGATGGCGTTTACCGCGCCATTTGTGATATTTTCTCAATACAAGTAATTCCGGCGACATTTCTATGATGTATCAGAATAACTCATTTTTATGACTTTAGCATCAAAATTATGAGACATTCATGTAATGTTACGTAGCCTAAATTCCACCCTGTCACTAAATCCGCTCTTAGGTGACATCTCCTATCATACAAACTACCTAGCTGCCCAATTTCAACCAGTTTGTGTTTGACCAGTTACGCATCAAAGATTTAAAGGGTCCCATCGACTTGGTCTTCCCCGTTTTTCCAAAAATCTTTAGATAGAGTAGGTTTTCAAGCGATTGCTTCCACGTGAGTCTGCATGTCATAGTCAGTTCTTTTTTTTCAGCAGTTTAAAGTCTCGGACAACCCTCTCTGACAATAAATTCAGAAAGGTAGGTAATGTATATAGAGCGACAACTGTCGCTTTTATTTATGTCCGACATTTATTCACTGTCAGGGGTGGCTGGTTTACTTGCACACACAACAATAACTTGTACATACGGGAACACCGTTGAATTCGCGGACAGACGGCCGCATGACGCGCGGAAAAACTGAAAAAAAAAAAGTACCGCAAAAACAGTACACGCCCAGGCGACGACATTGTTTGCATGTCGACAGGCCGTTTATTTAACGTAAATGGCTTTTCCATTCCCTATTTCCCAGCCGTACGCGTTGTTGACGTAATTTTCTAGACTTTCTTGCAGATAATGTAGCTCATGCCGCAATACAAAATAAAATAATAATGTTACAAGTTGACCGCATTCACTCCGACGCATCATATTGACCTCACGTCAGTAAGGTATACCTGTAAAAACAGGATCGAATGCAGTTTCAGTTAAGAAGCAAAAGACTTTCCAGGACTATGCATACGTACATACTTTATCATCATCACAAGGTCGTGAGTCCTAAGACTGGTTGGACACGCACCTCCACTGTTTCCTATCCTGAGCTAATCTTCACATTTCCCCAAAACTAGAACTAGGTCTACCTCTACTGCTCTTAATTCCTGTTTCTGCCTCTAATATGTCTTTGACTAGACATAATTTTTGACAACATCCCCCGAGGTAGTCCCCGTCCGGACATCGGAGTAGGGGACTAGTTTACGTCCGGAGTGGTTTACCCTAGAGGACACCAATCATTCATTTGGTGTTTTTCTTGGGATATCATACATGCATACACGAAAAATTAATTCTAAACGTAATTTCTGTAACTTATTAAGTCCATCGTACCTCATATCTCAAATAATCCTCAACCTCGAAAGTCTTTTGTTTCCTAGAGAAGCATCCTACAGAAAAATTTGTAGCACATTGGTTCTAGGTCGGTCATCAGGATCATATCCTTCGTTTTGTCTGATTTTAATTATCGATATAACCGGAAAAGACCAAAAAAGCCACAGAAAATGTCTGCGCTGAGTTATCCTTTAATGAAGTACAACAAAAAGGATTGTCACCCACTACAGTAAACAATTTATGACAGATTTTATACACTATTGAATATTAACAATGACCACCTTATGTTTTACTTGAAACAAATAATGACTACTCCAGAAACAATATGAAGATTTTGATAGAGCAGATGAAAAGAATATTGATTGGTCCTAAGGGTTGATAACCCCATTCCAAGTTAAACGATTCTCATTTTGCCACAGGAAGACGAAGGCAGACAATTGTTGGGAAAAAGAAATGAAAACGACGGTTAATTATCTGGAAGAAATTGGCAGAATGACAAATGCAAGAAAAACGTCCATCGACAGTCTAACTGGATGATTCTATTTATAAAACATATACCAAGAGCGCAGATACTGTTAAATTGATGAAAATTGCGTTTATGTTATCGACATAGTCCGTACGAAGGAATCTGACCAATATTGACTGAAGTATGTCTTCTAATATTTTATAACCACCAGAAGAAAATGTTCTAAGTAATAAAATGACTGTTATCAACATAGTGTTCCTAAATTCACTATTGTGTATCAAACACGATATAGCCTGTGCCAAAGAATTGGAAGTTACTTCGTTTTCACTGCAGTGAAGTAAGTAAACACATAACTAATTTAATATGCCTTTGTCATACGTTCAATTTGCCTGTATGAAGGAGAATACGTGCCGTACGTCGATGAATAATTGATCACACGCAAATTTATAAAAATGCGACCATATACGTTTGAAGAGAATCTCATGTCATTAGAGTTTGATGGCTCCGATAACTTCAAAATTAGTAAGAATAACTATTTATTTTCTAAACGTAACTGAAATATTGTCTACCAAAACGGTGATGGAAAACTTTAGTTGTCAGGCTTCCACGGCGTACATCGTCTTATTCTGGGCTATTTGTTCAGGGTCCATGGAATTGTTTCACCGTTTTCTGTTGACGGCATCTTCAGTGGTGATTTGGCAGGTGTCGAGTCATGAATGATACAATTTAGGAGCTACACCCAAACGGTACCAGTCAGCACTCAGCATCTTCCAAGTCACCCCTAAAGATATAGTTAGCAAGGAATGGTGAAACGTTTTGGACCGGCAAGAGTCGATGGGACCACGACAAACCAGCCTGGAAGACAACATCAAGTGGAGACGAAAAATTAGAAGAAGCGGCTGATTTTAGATACCTAGGAAGTCAGATAAGTCAGGATGGAAGGAGTAGTAGGGATATAAATCAGAGGATATCGCAGGGTGGTGTCGCCTTCAATAAAAAGAAAACACAAATGGTTAATTTAGTAATTCGAAAAAGGTGTATGTTTGGAGCACGGCGTTGTACGGGTGCGAAACATGGACAGTGGGCGCGGCGGAAACGAAAAGGTTAGAAGTGTTCGAAATGTGGTGTTATAGTAGGTGAATGATGACGATAACGTGGGTAGAAATGGTTAGAAATGATAAGATATTGGAAAGAATAGGAGAACAGAGGATTCTATGGAAGTTAATAAAAAATAGGCGAGATATGAAGGTCTAGTCAGAGACATATTAGAGACAGAAACAGGAGTTAGGAGAGGTAGAGGTAGACCTAGATTAGATTACTGTTCGCAAATAGTTAAGGATGTGGGCTGTTCTAGTTTTAGGGAAATGAAAAGTTTAGCTCAAGATAGGAAAGAGTGGAGGTTTTCCGTAAATTAAAATACTTGCTCAGTTGCTGAGTATTCTTGCAACATTGAAAACACCCGATATAAAGCTTGTCCCACCTCCAATGTTAGAGCCTTTTCATACGACCTACATTTTGTAGCGCTTCCGTTGCTAGTTCGTATGTATACAGAGCGATTTCTTGCAGCGCTTCGATATTGTAGCCAATGTAGTAAAGTATCTATTTCAAATTTAAAGAAACAGTTATTATAATGTAATAAAATCGCAAAAGAAAGACGAAGAGGAGTTTACTTTATTAGCGCTTCTGATAAATTAAAAAAAAGAAGAATATAAACAATCAAATGAAAATCAATAGCAGAAGGATTTCTATACATCTTTCCAAGATTTACGTCGAAATAAAAAAGGTTTCAGTCACTCCTTCATCCCATCCTCTTCCTTATATAGTCTGCACTGCAGCTATTCCAAATGCAGTCTATGAAATTATGAAATTTTCGATGTCGACATCGTCCATCATTGGTCAGACGCACTACTAAAAATACGCCACTGTGGAAGCGTTAACTTAATTAAATGTATTTCTTAGTAAAGCGCGATTCAGCGAGTGTAGCGCTACGTTTTTGAAGCGCAAGCATCAATTTAAAACAGTGGATTTCAAAAAGTCGTTGTTGTTGTTGGAGCATACGTAATCCTAAAATGTAGCATCGTACTACAGATGGCGTTTACCGCGCCATTGTGGTATTTTCTAATACCTAGTTTGTTTTTAACTTTTCCATTCCGTCATCGCTTGGATTGTGTTATTTAAAATTTCAAGGAGGTGCAATTGTTTACTCGCTCTCATTAAATAACCGCCGCTTTTCAGAACTTTTGTTTCAGATACAAGCAGGCAGACAAGGGCTTCGTGCACATTTGCACAATACCGATAAGTAAAATTGGGTATCGGCATCGTTAAAGTTAAAATGTAACCCTCCCTAATGAACCTCCGCATCATGTTTTACGGTCTGCCTTTTATGTTTCCAAAATCATTTTTATCTTCTTCGACATACGTAATCTTAAATACAGTATAGTTTATAAGTATACTCTTTTTATCTAACAATAAGAAATTTTGAATGATTTATGACAGTCATAAAAGTGTGCTTTCTTTAAAGCAGCCAAAGGGTTCTTCTTATACAGATATAGACCCCCCTGCAGTATATAAACTCTCGTATCAGTTTTATTTTACGAGAGTTTTTAAAGTGTCCATATCATAAACTCGTTTTCTAAACGAAATCAATAATCTGAAAGCTTGGAGAACTTTGAGTTCTAATAGATTCAAGGTTTATGATCATATTTTACAGTTGGACGACATTTGCAAGCCAGTTAAAGAAAAATATTGTATTTTAATGCTTATACATCACTGCCTACTTCATGGATTAGGCAATAGGCACACAATTATTCCTACTTTGCATTTTATCATAAGGGACTAACTAGAGACCTATTAGAATCAAAACAGGAGCTAAGAAGAGTAGAGGTAGTCTTAGGTTAGATTACTGTTCACAAATAATGAAAGATGTGGGATTTTTGTGTGTATTTTCAGGAATTGCGAAGATTAGCTAAGGATAGGAAAGAGTGGAGGTGTACGTCCAACCAGTCTTGGGACTGACGATCTCATGATGACGATGATGAAACACATGCATGTTTGACTTTAGCCAGTGGTTATAAGTTGTGAACGTTAATTGACAATAAATTTTTTGATTAACAACTAAAAACTGGATCGTACTGCTCGGCTGAATTGTACTAACTCGCAGCGAAAATAGTTGCGCCGTGTTGGGTAGCTCGAAGCAGTTTTATACTTCGCTGCGCTTACAACGAGAGTACATGTCATTAAACGCTAATCGCAATGTAAAACATTCCCCAGTACGTTACTGAAGCATGATATGCGGTGACTCGAAGCATTCAGTTCTAACTATTATACTACGTCTCACTCGATTAAATGGAACTAACTCGCAGCGAGAAAGGTTGCGTTGTGCTGCGTTGCTTGCTGCGATAGTTTCGTTAATGTCTAGCAAAAAAATTGAATCAAGTTGCATATGTGGTGACTCGAACCACTGACCTCTAACAACTGGATCGTACTGATCGGCTGAATTGTACTAACTCGCAGCGAAAATAGTTGCGCCGTGTTGCGTAGCTTGCTGCAGTATAATGCTTCGCTGTGCTAGCTTTATAAATAACAATAGCACATGTAATAAAAACTAATCGGAATATAGAACATTCGCCGATGTGTTACTGACTATATCAGTCGTATAATTTGGACTAACTCGCAGCGGGAAGGGTTACGTTGCACTGCGTCGCATGCTTCGCTGCGCTAGCTTTATAAATAACAATAGCACATGTCATTAAACACTAATCGGAATGTAGAACATTCGCCGATGTGTTATTGACTATATCAGTCGTATAATTTGGACTAACTGGCAGCGAGAAGGGTTAGGTTGCACTGCGTTGCATGCTTCGCTGCGCTAGCTTTATAGATAACAATAGCACATGTCATTAAACACTAATCGAAATATAGAACATTCGCCGATGTGTTACTGACTATATCAGTCGTATAGTTTGGACTAACTCGCAGCGAGAACGGTTACGTTGCACTGAGTTGCATGCTTCGCTGCGCTAGCTTTCATTAAACACTAATCGGAATGTAGAACATTCGCAGATGTGTTACTGACTATATCAGTCGTATAATTTGGACTAACTCGCAGCGAGAAGGGTTACGTTGCACTGCGCTGCATGCTTCGCTGCGCTGGCTTTATAAATAACAATAGCACATGTCATTAAACACTAATCGGAATGTAGAACATTCGCCGATATGTTAATGACTATGTCAGTCGGTTAAATTGGACTAACTCACAGCGAGAAGCGTTACATTGCGCTGCGTTGCATGCTTCGCTGCGTTAGCTTCATAATTACATGTAGTTTTAATGCATTAAAGCTATACACTATACAGTGAGTTGAAGGACTAAGTTATAGTACGTTCAGTTTAACGCAAAATGAAATTACAATAATGCAATACAAACGAAAGTAATACAAAGACGGTGACCAATGTGGTAAATTGCTCACTTTTATTGAAATGATTTCTTTCTCTCAATAAACGGTAAAAGTGTTTATTTATTAGCATAGCAAGAAAAGCTGCAGATTCTACGAGTAATGTCCCTTTCGGAAAAACAAAAGGCGGAGGGCACTTGGATGCAAACATTGTCTAACAAAAGTGCTTTCGGGGTTTATTATGCCTTTTTGAAGGGAATGAACAGAGGACTTTACTTAACAGCTTTGTTTTGCTAGAAGGGATTAGGGATTATCTTTGAAAGTCCGAGCTGCTACTTGGAAAATGTTTCTTTCTGAAAGGGTTGGCGAAAATTCCAACGAATTAAAACGCAAGACGTTAACAAAAAAGGTGGGAAATATTTTTTTTTACATTTTGTTGGCATAATAAGAATCAGTAAATAGCGGCGACCGCCAAGACCAGAGCCACCAATTTTGAGGGCTTGCCCCCTAACTCGTCAGCTGTGCTTAACCCGCTAAAAGACGTATAACTTAAAAAAATTGTGTTTTACTTATTTTTGTATTACTATGGAGTCTCACAAAGTAATAACCAAATTAATACGTCTCTTAAGAAATATAATCAAATAAACGTTCTGTAGAAAGTTACCAATGAATCTTATTATACTCGGCAAGGTATTACATTATTTAGCCTTTAATGATGTGGAAATTGCAGTGCTTATTAAATTAAGACGTTTCCCTAATTAAAACGTCGGTGAGCGTTCTGGAGAACTGCACATCGAATGAAACTGTAATTGCCACAGAATTTACACCAGATGAACCAGTTTCTATGTTTCAGAACTTTATGTAAATTTAGAAATTAATTTCTCTCATAAAGACTACGGAAAAATTTTATGCATTAAAAACATTACAAATATTGACCTTTTCGTTTAATAAAACGTTTAATTAACATTTCGTCGACATTCAAAATTAAATTCCTTAGATTCGATTGCTGAAAATAAAAAAAAAATGGACTGCGTGTCTGAAGCACCACACGAGTTAAAGGTAAAACTTTTAATTGAAAATTAGTGCGTATTACAGGAAAGGAGGTATATTACACAAAACTTTCACCGCTAATAGAAGTTTGAAATAAGTTCTATTGTAATTTAATGTTGAAAAAGCATACTTCAAGTTAAGTACACTTAATAACAACAACTTTAGTAATTATCCACAATTATTAACAAGAAAATGTAAATACCAAAGATAAAACTGACATTTTATCTAAAACGGGAGTTTTGTAAAAATTGACATGCCTCTTATATTGGTCAGACTAACAGAAACCTAAAAATAAGACCAATGGAACATGAAAGATGAATACACAAAGAAAAACAGTACAGGAACAGTAACAAATTGTATAAATAATGATGATTTTATTAAACTAATATTAATTTGAATTCATTTTTTCGATTTTTTATTCACCCACTTTAAAAACTACCTCAAATTAATAAGGGAAAAAACTTGTTGCTGTTGTCACACCCCCGCCGGGAATCGAACCCGGGACCTTTGGCTTTACGCGCCAATGCTTTGACCACTAAACTACGAGAGGTGACAACAGCAACCACGACCAACCGACCTACAAGGTTAAGGAATCAACGATTTTTATTAACGTAATTATATATATA
>NW_020438883.1:342448-416306 GCF_000699045.2 Agrilus planipennis
TGAAAGATTATCTGTGGAATATTACTGCCTCAGCATTTGCCTAAGTGATCCAAGGAAACCACAGAAAAACTTGGACCAAGGCACACGGACCCGGAATCGAACCGGCGTCCTCCCGAATGCTAAGTAATGGTCTAGACCTCTAGGCCATGCCGCTCGGTTACAGCAGCAAATTTTCCCTCATTAATTTGAGGTAGTTTGTAGTGGGTAAATAAAAAATCGAAAAACTGACTTCAAATTAATATTGCATATTAACCTACTATTAAGTAACTAACAATGTCATAGGATTTCATTTATTAAACTCTAAATAGCATAAATTTATTAATTTAATTAATTAAAAGTACCGAACTGAACAAAAATTCTTGTTAATATACTACTTTTTTATGGTTATATAGTTAGTGTCGTTAACATATATCAAGGCTTCTTATTTAACCCTGATTGAGCGTCCACTTTGGTAATTTTGCGTTTATGATTTCGAATCTACTATCTCTCCTCAGTACCTTTATTGCCATAATCACAGATTGTTTCGAAACACGATAAGCTACACTTAGGGATACATACAGGCCTTCACAACGTAATTTAATGTCGTTGTTGTTGGCAGTATTAACCTTCGGGATAGTTATGTAGTAGGTATTTAAGTAGCTGGCAGCTTGTAGTTATACCAAGTTTGTCAAACTTTTCTCAGGCAGAAAGCAGCACTTAACGGATTTACAGCGCATAGTCAATTTCCCTGTAGATTCTGTGTGACATTTCCAGCTGTAATTAACCAAACTACGTACGTTCATTTAAAGTTCAGAGATTACGTAACTAAATTGTTTCGCAATTTATATTCACTCCCACTTTGTATCTCTCATTTACTCAAGTCAGACGTGCATTGACAGCAAAAAAAATCCACGAAATAAATATCCTGTCTCAAAAATCATTAGAATTAATAGGATAATATTAGAGCATGCACATGAGAACCATTTTCACAAGGAAAGATAAACCTGAACCAGTTTACATAAAGGTCAAGACAAAAAACTTGGGTGTTTGACTCTCACTATGTACTAATGCTAGTGGGTCAAAGGACCTCTTCAGTCTCCTTGTAGGAATCGTCGGAGTGGATAGGTGATGGTGGTGGTTATAGTGAGAAAGATGAGACGGGTGAAACGAAAGCAGAAAAGAGTAAAAGATTATCTGTGGAACATTATTACTGTTCCAGCATTTGCCTGAGTGAACCAAAGAAACCACAGAGAAACTTGGACGGACTCGGAATCAAGCCGGTATCCTCCCAAACGCTAAGTAACTGTCTAAATCTCTGGACCATGTCGCTAGGTTAATAAAAATAAGGACAAAAGTGTGCACCATTAGATGCGAATGAATTGCCACCACACAAGTCCCAATAACACTCTTTGAATTCCAATTGATCATAAACGTTACAGGTTCTGACGATGTATAGGGACTCCCTTAACGCTTTGTCCCTTGCATTAAGTTCCACGTATGCTCCAGTGGCACAAATTTTTGATATAACCAGAATCCACAGGTCCTTACCAATTCAGCAAGCTCCACTATCAGCACGTGGACATCCACACTTTCAAAAATATCTTCTTATCGACTGACGCCAAATTTGTTTCGTAATACGAGCTGTGGGTAGTACTCATCGTCATTACTGATGTAAAAACCTAAGAAAGTTTCTACTCGTCTAACTGAATCTACTAAATACATCAAAGAATGCCACGAAGGAATATACTCTCCGTTGTTGATTCAGCTGGGCATCCATACGGCTACTTCTACTGCAGTTGGAAGATATAGGTACATTATTCCATGAGAATTATACAGAGTGTTAGTCGTTTCGGAAAATTCAATTAAAAATCTCGTTAATTGCTTTGAAGAAGACATAACAAATGATTTGTTTCTCGGGGAATCAGAATGCCAACACAAGAATAAAGGCAATAATAAGACTATGTTAAACAGATTGATACCTATTCTCATCATTGATGAAGAACACTTTATTTCGTTTTTAAATCTGCTGTTTCATCGTTCTGAAGAGAATTCCTAATGGCTCTTCCTTCCATTAATTCCAAGTTTTAGAGTAGAAGAGATACTATCTTAATTAAATATCGTTCTACGGTCTACATTCAGGCTGTCATTCTCATACATATGCATCATAAGATCCTCTATTGACAGCGTTTAGTTCCTTAATCATAGTCATTCGCTTTTCATTTAAGACAAAGTAACGTGAAGGCGCTAGAGGCTGTAACTCCTTGTAAATTTCCCGAAACGAGGACACACGAAATCGCACTAAATCTTTCCTCTCGACAGTTTCAGCCAACATCCAAAATGAACTTAAGGCCGAAGTTGAAAACAGTGCAATATACCCGTTTTACAATCCCCATGAAACACACAAAGTGCATCATTTCTGTTTTCTGCAGGAACATGTTTGTCTTCGGTGTTGACTGAAGAACTCCTAGTGTCCGCCATGAATGTGTGCCAGTCGGCTTGTTACAGCTTGCTTTATTACTTTAATATAAGTTCGTCTCGGCTCTATCTCTCCTAACAACATGTTGAACACGAATTTCATACCAACACAGTAAGTACTTGCATACATACAAACGGGGAAAGTACTTACATGCATTGAGCAAACAATAACCGAGTGCATCTAGATGAGAACCTGCTTCGCTCCATTAACATACTGTGTGGCAAATAGAGTTCTAAACCAGCCAAAACCGAGGGCCATTATTATCTGTGTACATTTGATACGGTTCAAATTATCTGTCAAGACCGTTGCTGGGATTGAACCGTGTTTATGTTTGCCAGGAACTGATTCAGTGATATTAGCAATCATAATTTAGAAAAGCAAGCACCGCATGAATTGAAAACGTACATCACGTAGATAATTGCATCTCAATATTGAATCATAATTACGATTTTAACTTAGAACAACATTCTCAAAAAACACCTAGTTACAAAAATCAAAAATGATACCCATGTATGTATACTGCAACTGTGCTTATTAGAGCACTTAAGGGTTTATTTCTGCAACCCCACTTTTAAGAAATACCAGACATTAAGCGCTCTTCCTGCCAACTTTTACTATATACTAGGTCTGATCAGGAATATTTAAAAGATAACATCTGAAAGCAGTTTAAGGTGCATCTCGTGATAGCACCACAACGTAGGGGGTTGTAAAAAGTAAACACAAATAGTATCCCAGTTAACGAGCCGTCAATGACTCTTTGGCAGCCGCGTTATCTTATCTACCCGTCGTTTTGCAAGCGTCAAGTAACGAAACACTCGTACCTACTCATGATCTTCCCAACAGCTGGTACACAGACAGGTCAATTGTACGTGTAGCGATTAGTGCGCTCCGTAGTTACTATTCGATAGTTAAAGTTACTATTATTAGAATAAAATACAAAAATAAGTTCAGTATAAAAACACCGAACAAAAACCCATGTATTCGCATGCAGAAATGTGGACTTGGTGGTCACATATCGTCATCATTGCCGGCGCAATTGGGGCTTTCTGTACGGTAATTACCCTCATTCTCTTTCTTTTTCATGTACCCTTAATTTTTTTAAAGTACTCATCAGACATAGTGTAAAAGTGGAAATATTTTTAAATAACGGACCATTTTGTCACAGCTCAGTCAAAGGTTAAAACCCATGAGATTCTCAATTAGCTTTAATTATATGACGTCGATCAATAAAATCTTGACCAGTATTGTACCGAAATTTCTGACATGGATGGCGATTTCATTGGTACGTCATTGGTAGGTCCTACTGAAAATCGAACAAATTATGTCTGCTGATGGTTGACCGCGTTTACTAAATAAACACAAACAGCATTGTAAACGCCATCTTCGGAGTTCAGTGATGCTCAAGCGTCAATGAATGTACCAAGTTTACAATGTTTCGCACTTTTATCAATTGAAATTTTGCTCTAAAGTGTGATTATATCTTTTTATCTTGTTAGACATCCAAAAGCCACCACATAAATTTTGCATCACTCAATAAAGAATAAATTTAGTAAATTTTGTATACTCTTTGAAAATGGTTTAAACACCGAAACGATCGTCAGAGAAATAAATGAACATTATGAAACTTGCCAAGTGTTTTAATTCCTTTATTTTTATAAAAATGTTTCACCAAGTGCCAAGCGAGTCTACAATTTCAAAAAAAAAGAATAAATATCCAAATCTGAAAGTCCTAGGTATGTCATTTTCCAAATCAACGCATACTATTCTTGTAATTTTGATTATAAAGTTATAAGTAAAAAAGGAAAAATAAAAAGTAACTCGACAAATAGCAAATTGGTTAATCTTGTGATTGTGTACTTTGTGAATGTTACTACTGTGTACTACTGAAAAATTTTGATGGTTCTGTAGAACACTAAAAATCTCAAACATCAACACCAAAACACAGCAATTCAGCGTTCAAAGTACTTTTTTGTAACAATTTTTCAATAAAATTTCTCTTCTAATTCAGAAAAATTTACAATACGAGCATTTTTAAAGTTGTTACAAAACTTGATCGTTAACAAAAGATACCTGTCTTTTGTCTGATATCTTTGTATTGTTCTTGAGATGTCACTGCAAAACAATAGAACTAATTATTTTAAAACAATGACTTGAGCAGTCTGCTACTGTGTTGTTGTATAATTACGCTAATCGCCCACCTGCTGGAAAATAGCACAGGGAAAAAAGTCCTTGTCGTTGATTCCAGTATGTACAACAAATTGGGTCCCATTTTCTGTCCCTACGTCGAATTTATGTTAATGTTAGTCCAGAATACGCAAAGTTTCACCATTCCCAAAGAACACGTACGTACATTCTGATGACAGGCAATAAATAAATGGTTAGTCTGAATGACAAAAGTTCAACAACAATAAGTTATCTCTAAAGAGAAAGAGTTGGCTACTGAAAAGTAGAAAGCTGAAAAATTGTCTTTATTTCATAAGGCATTATTCGGAAAAAAGCGTTAGTGCTCACGTCACTATGAAAAAGTGGCTAAGGGAATACCTATCACTGATTAGAATAACTTTCAACAACCGCTTATTTTAAAACTAGTAATAATATAACACACTAAAGCTACTAGTGGAATAACTACCTCCTGTCATCAATGAATAAAGATCATCATAGAAAATACGACAAATGGCAGTGTAAACGCCATCTGTAGCACGATGCTACATTTTAGGACAAGGTCCATTTAAATATATGAATATCTACTTGCTGAAACGAATCCCGGCGTAGCTCACCTCAACGTGGTAGGCACGTTACCATAATCGAATAAAACAATTCGAAGTAGTCTGTATTCTGTCGAAACTGCCAGACGCGGATCGCGATTTCGATCTTTTTGGATCTCATCAGCGCGTCGCAGGCAGCTCCGACAGAATACAGACCAACTTTTACCTGCTGCCTTAACAGCGCGTTTTAGAAAATACGGCAAATGGCGTTGTACTACAGATGGCGTTTACTGATCCTGAGCTATCTTCGGATTTCCCTAAAACTGGAACATCCCACATCCTTAACTATTTGCGAACAGTAACCTCATCTCGGTCCACCTCTACTCCTCAACTCCTGTTTCTGCCTCTGACATGTTTCTGACTAGACCCCTATGCCTGAAAAGGTGTCCTACCAACCTATCTCGCCTATTACTTATCGACTTCCATAAAATCCTCTGTTCTCCTATTCTTTCTAATTTCTCCTCACGTCTAACCTTCTCAATCTTCTAACAATACATTAAAAACGCTTCTAACCTTAAATAGTTTTCATAATCACACCATTATGTTTAGGTAGTCTTTAGAGAAGAACAGTTCCTTTTTGAAGAGCACTCCATAGCTTAAACCACTCGATTAAGGTACATTTGACGCCAAAGCCAAACATTTTCTTCCCCTTTCCTTGATGTTGTAACTAGTACATGCACAGTATCGTGGAAGAACAAACAGAATAGCTTAAAACCCTCAAAACCCCAACGCCAAAACACGACACTGTAGTTGGACAACTACAGTGTCGTGTTTTGGCGTTGAGGTTTTGAGCTATTTTGATTGTTCTACAACAACCGCCAAGTTTTTCCAATCTTCATAGTATCGTGGAAGTACACACCCATCATCAAAAGATGAATACATGCATATATTAAATTGTTTAGAGGCAATTTTTAGTGTCAAATATTTCAAACATTGATTGAGATTGTGTATTATAGAGAGATGGCCGATGAGAGACATTATATGGAAGTAATTCCGATAAACAATTGAAGGAGTTACTAGATACAATAAGGAGACGGTGCACGGTGGTCTTTCAGTTAACAAAATGATCATTAAGCAGAAGAACGAAGAAATATATAAGGATGAAGAAGTTTTAAGATTGTGAGCATCTGCGAAAGACACAACTTTCGCGCTTGTTTGCCAAAGTCGACGGAATTGAGGCGTCATTGCCGTCGCGACGGAGAAGGAAGTCGTCGCGCTTCTCTGTGTCGAAGAAGATATGACTCCGCGCCAGCAATGTTCCCGAACAATCGTTAAACTTTTCCTATCTCCCTTAACTTTTCGCCATTGTAACTCGCATCTTTTTAACAACTTTCTGCCTTCCAAAGAGCTTACTGTAAAATCTGATAATTGCTAACGCTATTTCACGTTTGTTTCAAAACTTTTGATTAATTTCGCATCCGAACCTGCAACTAACTCTGACGTTGCAAATTGTAAATCTGGTTAAGAACATGCTCTTGTGGACTCTTTTATACAATTAAAACCTTATTATAAAAGCCTTGCAATTGCTTTTCATTCATAGTTTGCTGTACATATATTTTAACGAACTTAATACTTAAATTTATTAATGTAGCCATTTACTGCATCTACATCAGACGCCTAGCCTTGCCCTGACAGAGTGCTTCACAATATCCTTTACATTATTACTGATGCCAGTGTAGATTGGTCCTGTCTTCACCGAAAAAAAATGGCGATTCTTTTGAAAAAATAAGATTCCGACCAAACAACAATATGAGCAGTTAATTTACAATTGAATATAGGCAGCAAATAAATCAAAATAAGAGTACAACTTTAATTTAAACAACATAAAATCTAAAAGTTCTCAGCTATGTAGATAGTTTATTGATAGTGTCACAAAAACTATTCGTTCAAATATCCAGAATGAGCAAAATTATAAAATATTAAATATATTTCAGTAAACAACTGACAACTCGTGTTACAAACAAGAAGCCCAGAAGTAAAATACAAAGAAAAAGAACTTAAGTCGCCATCTATGGTTGATATTGTCAATTGTGCACGTTTCTTGATTCACATGATCTCTGGTGATATGATTTTAAAAGTTGTTACAATGTGCTGCTTTTTCTACGATCTACACCTGACAGTTTCGACAAACTTCTAACTAAAATTCCCATTTTCTTAATTTCCTCGGGCTTCCTGCACAACACACTACATTCGTATTTTGTTCTTAACTGTGCGGTATGTAAAGTATTACCCATTAACTACATTCCCTGCTCGTTTTTCTGGATTTAATATGAACCGAGTTTCTCCTCCTGTGGTCAGACCAATTTTCTTAAACATTTACGAAGCTTTGCAGTAGAAGATGGTGTATAAGCGGTAGAAACAAATGGCAAAAGCTGGTAATGGTTTCCTTAATTACTGCAACACCCCCTTGTCGAGTGATAAATGAAACGTTGTATTTAGGAAGAGCAGGTTTCGCAGTTAGAACAGGAATTTGAAGTCGTTCGTCTTAATTACGAAGAATATTTAGTTCCGTTTAGAAAGTCACAAAATCAACTTCTTGTTTCTAAGTTCGCTAAGTTAAATCTGAACAAATAGCCTCAGTTGTTTATCTACTTAAAAATAGCTTAATTCTTGAGAAAATGCTAACCCCAAAAACTGTAAGACGACATGTTGAGGTTCAATTATATTATTAGGCTTAGGTGTGGCTAAATTAAAAAACCTAAGGGAGAAATACTAAACGATTGCACAACAATTGTATAATTGGAACAAAAATATATCGCCTCAAACGCTTCATTAATCATTAATTGATATTTTTATGAAAAGTAAATTTACAAAGACTTAATTTTCTATGGAATAGAGGATGAAGCATCCATAGTGTGGGGATGCTGTAATTGAAAATGCGAATCTATTCATGATTATTACCCTTCAACCGGAAAAGTTTGAGGGGATTTCTAAAAACCCTGTCATTTCCATGATTTCAGTTCCAGTAATCTCAAAAATAGCAATGATGAGGAACATGCTTTTGGTACAAATTCCACGTAAACAGTAAGGAAAGTAATTCTGAGTGGATTAATAAGGAACTCTTTTCCACTTTAAGAGTTAGATCCTTACAAATAAATCTATTAAAATTTATTTTTATTCGATATCTTCGACAGATATTCAGATTTTTAATAGTTATCTCTGTTAGTTTTTGTCCTCTTAGTGGAAAATGATAAAGAGTAAGTATTTTAAGTGCTTGTAACAACGATAAACTTGTTATATAAGAAAAGCGAATACTGATGTTCGTTGCTCCATTTTCCATTTTTCGCTCCCTTTAGTATTTCTTAAGTTACTGAGCATTTCGTGACATACTCCAATATTCGCAATGACTACCATAACTTACAGACAGTATACCTTACTGCTAAGAACATTATGTAGCAGTAGAAGAAACCACATGTTGTAAAAGAAATTCTAACCATAAAATGCTTTAATGGCATATAACTGCAAAACTCACCCATTTTTCTCTATGTCTTTCTTAGAGACGCAGACGGCTGTGAATGCATCTTCAAGTAAGCATAAATCTTTCTTCTTACAATTTAGTGGACGGCAAAGGTCACCTGAAAAATAAACAAAGGGATATACTTACTACAATAGTTATCAGGCATTTTTTACTTCTTGTCTCTAATATAATAATAAAAAGGCTAACAAATACTATTTTGTAGCAACTAAGGGACAGTAAGTATTGGAAGTCGATTTTTATACATTTATCTTATCTAGAATTGTACAGAAAAGTGTGGAAAAATGGGCGGAAAACCCATTAGGGGAAGATCAGTTTGGGTTTAGAAGAAATTAGAAGAACGCGAGAGGTCATTCTAGCTTTACGATTTCTAAATTGTTAAAGGTGTATGTCTGAAGCGAGGCGCTGTACGGGTGCGAAACATGGACGGTGAACGTGGCGGAATAGAAAAGGTTAGAAGCATTCGAAATGTGGTGTTATAGGCGAATGATGAGGATACCGTGGATAGAGAAGGTTGGAAATGAAAAGGTATTAAAAAGAATAGGAGAACAGAGGACTCTATGGATGTCAATAAGAAATAGGCGAGATAGGTTGATAGGACACCTTCTCAGGCATGACGGTCTAGTCAGAGACGTATTAGAAATGGAAGTTAAGAGAGGTAGAGGTAGACCTAGATTAGATTACTGTTCGCAAATAGTTAAACATATGGGTTGTTTCAGTTTTAGGGAAATGTCAAGATTAGCTCAGAATAGGAAGGAGTAGAGGTGCGTGTCCAACCAGTCTTAAGACTGACGACTTTATGAAAATGATATAGTAAGAATATATTAAAGCTACTTCAAATTGTTTAACTCAAAAAACTAAATTTTTCATTTTGTCTTGCGTATTTGGTCTTGGTGTTGCATATTTTATCTTGGTTTTGATCTCGGTTTTGTTCTGTCTTAGTCTTGGTCTTGCTAGTATAAATACAGTCTTGCATTTTCGCAAGGATATGGGACGTTGTAGTTTTAGGTGTATGTAATTTAACTCAGAGTAGGTAAGACTGGAAGTACGTGTCCAACCAGTCTTAGGACTGACCACCCTATGATGATGATAACGATGATAATAATGATATTTAGAATATTTTTATGTACCTAAATAGAATAAGTGCTATGCTCACTCGGAGACATTACGTCTATGAAAGGAGGCAGAGGTTGAGACAATTTCAAAAACATTAAACTAACTTTGTAAAGGCGATCAACGTATTGACCAGAAAGTTTTCTAAATTCCTAAATGTGGATCCTGATTTCTAATTTATTGGTTCTGTCAGCGTGTCATATGTAGTTTCTGAAACTGTTTTTCCCTCTTGTCGTCTTGCACATGGATTAATTGACCTACATGTTATCATGATAATGCATGTTTTTAAAAATATATCGCCTGTGTATTTCACTGGCACAGGTAATACTAGGTATAGCCTGTAATGGAATATTAAAGCACTGAAAACACAAAACCATATTCATTGTCTAAATTCCTTTTATGTAGATATTAGAGAAGCCTTGTAATGTAGTTAATACCGTGATGAAATTGAATCGCAGGTTTCTATACCTTTAATCTTTCGAGAATATTATTATCCGTCCATAGGCACCTATAAATAAAAGCAAATCCTCAGTTCCTCATTGTTTGCCTTACGTATGCATCCAAAATGTCTAACTAAAGTAGTTTGATGGAAGAGTAATTTGAAACGTGGCCGTGGGCTGAAAGGAGCATTTAATTCCTGAACTAATGTAATTGGACGGGAGCGGAATGATGTGCTTGCGGTATCTTTTCGGTATCATGAGTAATTGAAATACACCAGCCGAATGCAGCATAAGCCCTTTGAGTTTTCATCGTTACTGTGTCCGAAACGCTAGAGAAATTTATTAATAAATAATTAATATCTTCATACAGATAGTAGTGGATAAACGAATTAGTAATTTTTTAATACAAATTCGTTAATTAACCTATTCGTCATCATCATAAGGTCGTCAGTCCTAAGACTGGTTGGACACGCACCTCCACTCCTTCTTTACTGTGTCCGAAACGCTAGAGGAATGTATTAATAAATAATTAATATCTTCATACAGATAGTAGTGGATAAACGAATTAGTAATTTTTTAATACAAATTCGTTAATTAATGTATTCGTCATCATCATAAGGTCGTCAGTCCTAAGACTGGTTGGACACGCACCTCCACTCCTTTCCTTCTTGAGATAATCTTCACATTTCGCTAAAACTAGAACATCCCACATCCTTAACTATTTGCGAACAGTAATCTAATCTAGGTCTACCTCTACCCCTCGTAACTTCCGTTTCTGCTTCTAATACATCTCTAACTAAACCTTCATGCCTGAGAAAGTGTTATGCAAATCTATCTCGCCTATTTCTTATTGACTTCCATTAAAACCTCTGTTTTCCTATTCTTTCTATTTTTTCTTCATTTCTAACCTTCTCTATCCACGGTATTCTCATCATTCGCCTGTAACACCACATTTCGAACCTTTCTAACATTTTCTTTTCCTGGCTTCTAAACTGATACCAAAACTCAGCCCCTTCTTCTAATTTTTCGTCTCCTATCTTTATATTCGCTCTTTCCGTACTTTTTCTTCCCTTGCATACCTATATTTTTGTTTTACTTTTATTTATCTTCATACAGTATTGTTTTTTCAATACCGCTATCTATCTCTAAGTCCTCCTTGCTAGATGCTAATACTGCTATATCATCTGCAAATCTATCTATCCCTAAAGTTGTACTGTCGTTAATGATGTTGATGGCGATGTATAGATTAAAAAGTAGCAGTGGCATCTCTATAACTGCCTGTTACGATTTATACAAACTAAGTATCACCCTTCTACCTTTGTTATTAACGTATTAATAATCAAATATGAGGATGCAAGGAACTTGGGAAATGTAATAATCTTCTCGATCAATAGAGACCTATTTGGCATTATCAACAATTCCAATTCGGCTGAACAGTGGATTATGCAGTAAGACAGTGCAGACTTCTTAGTTACTTACACCTATTTTAAAAAATCCAATTTTATTTATTGACTTCGACTTACAAACATGCCAAGATCATGTATACCTAAATTTAATCATGAAATTGCATACTCTCTACAAACGTTTTGCTTCCAGACTCCCGATGGAAAACGGTATTCAGTAAGGGCATTCTTTAAAACGCATGTGTACAATACCAGACATACATATCTACAGCAACGCATTGTATACATACACCCTGAATTCAGTAAAAGTCGAGCAACAAAATCGATGCCCTCGTTTCTTCCTTGACACTGAAAGCTATTATTTGCGTGTAGGTAATAGGCAACCAAGGCCTATTTGATATCGACTTACAACAACTGTCTTCTAAATTTTTGTTGTCGATTACCCTACAAACTTACGTCATGGTAATATGTAACCATTTCAGAGCTGCAACGATTTGGATTAAATGATGATTTAGAAAACTGACAAATCATATTGAGTAACATTTTCTGGACAAAATAAATTTAACTGGTTTTAACGTATGAAACAACATGTTTTAAGGGCGAAGTTAAAACGTAAACAATCAGGAACAGGAAATAATTTTTGCGGTTCATAATTGAGAGAGATCTTTCCTGCCATCTATGAATGCATGTGTTATTGACTGCGAGAGTTAAGATTTCCACGTACTGAGAAAATTATTGATGAAAACAATCCTAAAGTTGAATAAACAAAACGTCCACAATAGACATGATGCGCTGCAATCCTATGGGAAACGTAAACGGTAAATGAGGAGTTTACGACATCCTCTATAAAGTTTTGAAGTCCGATGCTGCCAACATGGCCTAAATGCCTAAAACTTGTAGATATAATACGATAGAGAGAGCAACTGTCCATCAAAAAAAAATGTTGGAAGCACTGTGAAAGTTTGTTTTATTGTGAACTGAACTTCAGAGAGGATAGCGTAAACTCGATATGGACCTAAACTAAACGTATCAGTAGGTATACCCTGTTGGGTTAAAAAAGTTTAGTTAGTAAATGTTTAAAAGTGCATATTGCGCTGTAACTTCGCACAAAGGCAATAGACCTAAAGTCACCCTCGTAACGCTATTGGCATTTGGGTTTCTCGTCTCCATCAGTCCAAACATGTTGAGCAATTTTTAAATACGTATAACTCTACTCCTGTGGAAAATGATAACAATGTCTGAACGATGATGATAGTAATTCCTGTAAGCGGTGAATGTCAGTTCATCATCATCATAAGGTCGTCAATCCTAAGACTGGTTGGACACGCATCTCCACTCTTACCTATCCTGAGCTAATCTTCGCATTTCCCTAAAAGTAGAACAACCTACATCCTTAACTATTTGCGAACAGTAATCTATTCTAGATCTACGTCTCCCCTTCTAACTCCCCTTTCTGCCTCTAATGTGTCTCTGACTAGACCTTCATGCCTGAGAAGGTGTCCTACCAATCTCTATCAACGGTATCCGCGCTCCAAACATACACCTTTAACAATCTTTTTCGAATTTCTAAATTAACCGTTCGCCAACATAGAAGTGACTTCTTTTTATTGAAGGCAACTCGATCCTGCGTTATTCTCTGCTTTATATCTCTACTACTCCTTCCGTCCTGACTTATCTGACTTCCTAAATACCGAAAATCAGCCACTTCTTGTAATCGTTTGTCTCCTACCCTTTCATTCGCTCTTTCCCTACTTCTTCTTCCCTTCATACCAGTAGTTTTGTTTTACTTTTAATGTCAGTAATCGTTTATTAAAAACCGCTCATAGTAATCGATCACATTTATAGCATTGTTTTAACTATTTTTATTGTTTTGTGCTACGTTAAAGAGCCAGTATTGTACTCCATTCATAAAACCTCACAATCCATCTGGGGAAGGCGAATTACCAGTGGAATCGTGATAAGAGAGCTTCAATAAATTAGAATGAAAAATTATTCGTTTGGTTGAATACCAGAAATTTAAGAAGCGTTAAATTTATACAGATTGTAGGATGCAATAGAAGAAGATTTATAAAAACTGAAGAATATCTTTAGAAATTAGCGTTCCTTAATCTTCTGGTTGAACTTTGCAGACGCAGCTCAATGTAAATTACATAACCAAGAAAGAGTTAAATTATTCAAAAGAAATTTCACTTCGTAATGAAAAACATCAGCGTTTTTTATTCCTTTTCAATTCATTCATTCATGACGCGTAAAAAAATGGTATCGCTTTCACAGTTATGAAAAAGTTGAAATGCAGAGGAAAGCTTTTATCGTGGAAGAAAAATGGCGAGCTGCTTCTGGGTGAATCTAGATATAAAGGAAGTCCATAGGTATACACATTTGACATTTACGTATTACGTATAGTAAAACAACTGCGATCCTTTTCTTGTTTATATTTTTCTTCGTTTTATATGCTAAAATATACTCAGCACACCCGTTTATCAAAGCCCGAATTGTCATGTCGGGATTCAGAAACAGAAAAGGGGTTTTATATGTTTCACTTTTTATTTTGTTTTATTCACAACTGTGAGGAAGCTTTTATTGTTACATTGATATTGCGAAATTGAAAAGAAACCGAATTATTTAAAGCGAAATCATTTAAAAGAAACCTTTTTATCTAGGGCACTAAGTCAGGAAACCTTATAAATTCTTACTTCTTAGAATAGGTACAATTACAAACGAGGATTATTGCAAAGAACCTGTTAGGCAAGGAAAAATACGGTAGAAGTAACACACTAAACATTTATAAACTGCTGTTCCACATTATGTTATACATGTCTGAGAAACCCCAAAATCTTTAAATTCCACTCAATCAATTTATGTCGTTATTTATTGTATTAACATCATTATGGATATTAATATTAATACCTACGTAAACGTAGAAGCTTATCGCACCCTTTTCGATATTTATTGTAATGTTCGTGGGTTTAACAAAATTAACTTTTAAGACTGATAACGACAAAACTATTTATTTACACTAATTATTAAAGAACTTAAAATACTATTACATTATTACTACTTAGGTTATGAATTATTCTATTTATTTACACTACTGTTGATATATCACTATTCACTGCGCTATTTATTTCACTGCTATCACTGTCAATTTATTTCTCGATTCACTTCTGCAACGATCAGTTTATTTCCATTTCTCTCGGCGATCGTCTCTTCTTTTAAATACTCTTTTATTTACTTTCGGGAACCTTCTGGAAACTTCCGGATAGTTTATTTTTTCTTTAAACAAATACGGTGCACATGAAGAAAGGTGCCCGCGCACACAAACACACTCGTGCTCGCTACTTTATTAAAGGATTCCAATATGGAGCAGTACAAAATATAAAATAAATGCCGTATGTCGTGGAATATATAGTCGGTCAACACGTAATCTCTTATCAGTGTTATTATAACCCTGATAAGTACGCTATAAATCAAGAACAAAGATGTTAGCTAATTAAGATGTCGATTAGGAATTTGCCATATACACTTCAACAAACTCCGTACCAATCGTAACGATACCAAAGGAGAACTTTTTAAAATCCTTAAGAAAATAATCTTCTAAATGTAGAGTTAGGAATTTATTTAAGTTGAACGTAGTACTTACTTGATGGATCATGGATCCACTTCTTTTTTGTTCCCACTTTAGGTGCTTTTGTTTCATCCTGTAACAGAAATATTTAAATGAATAAGTGCAAAATCAATTCATAATTTGTATTAAGTGTACTACAGCAATAATTTATTTATTTGCAGATATACAAAGGAAGTGATGTTTAACAATTATCATTTAAATTGTTAATTTATGTTTCTCGATGGTACATGTGGCAAAGAATGTCAGTGGGGATGACCATGAAGCTGGCCCAACAAAAAAAGACTTCTGAAAAATTCCAGAATGAGGAGCTTTGTAAGGTTTAAATTGGTTCCAAGGTCAAAAATTAGAGGCTCATAATTTATGTTTTATTGATTTTCACTTTGGACAGAGAGCGCAGCGGAAAAGAAAAGGTTAGAAGCGTTTGGAATGTGGTGTTACAAGCGAATGATGAGGATACCGTGGATAGAGAAGGTTAGAAATGGAGAGATATCAGAAAGAATAGAAGAATAGAGAACTCTATGGAAGTCAATAAAAAAATAGGCGAGATAGATTAGTAGGACACCTTTTCAGGTATGAAGGTCTAGTCAAAGACATATTAGAGGCAGAAACGGGAGTTAGGAGGGGTAGAGATAGACCTAGACTAGATTAAGGATGTGGGTTGTTCTAGTTTTAGGGAAATGCGAAGATTAGCTCAGGATAGGAGAAGAGTGGAGATACGTGTCCAACCAGTCTTAGGACTGACGAAGTTATAATGATGTTTTTCACTAATTTATTTCTTCTTTTTAATGTTAGTGTCTCTTAAAAATTAGGATATGGTTAGTGTAGGTTGTCCTGGGTAACTAACGATAATCTAACCTTCAACAGATGCACGATAAGAAAGATTTGGTAAAATATCAGCAAGAAACAATCTTTGACCTTCGTACCAAATTATTCCCTAATAAATCGCGTTTAAGGCATTTTTGAAATTCATTTTGGCCACTTTGTTGCTCTGACTGTATTACCAATCGGGGAAGATGTGGTGAAAGGAATATTTAAAGAGCATTAAGAAAAATAAGATCTTTAACTTTTTTTAACTAATTAAAGTCAAAAAGGTGCAAAAAGCTCTTTATTATGTAAAACATACTACAGACGTTTCACCTTAAATTAATGGTATTTTTCAATATTAGTTTTTAAGAGTCAATTCAGAGTAACATGCAGATTAATTAAGGAAAGATGTTGGTATTAGTTTTTGCATGTTAAAAAGCTTTTTGTTACTTTTTGACTTTCATTATTAGTTAAAAAAATCGTATGACTAAAGAGAGAATGGAAAATATAAAATCTTCAACTTTCACTAATCATGAGTCTTAAGGTCCTAAGGCGCAATAAGATTAGATTATACGTGTATAATATGTATAATAAATTTTCACAGCGCCTTGGGTAACTTCACATCGAGTTATGAGTTTAAAAAGCTTACATTGTAGGATCACGAGGTTTAAAAGATTTACGTTTTGGGCTTATGGGTTAGGTTAAGGAATTAAGGGATTTGAAACGCTTATTAGGTTATAAGGTTATGGAATTTCAATCGTTTGTATTGAATGTTTTCGGTTATCTGGTTTTTGAATTTAGTTTTACATTAAAATATTTGGAAGGTTTAAATTGGAGTTAGTTTATGATACTTTCATTGAGTATAAAATATTATTATTTAAAATATTATATATTGTCTGAATTTAATATATATCCGGAAGATATAGTGATGTAACAAAGGGGTTTGTTTTGGGACGGTCAATTGTGGAATATACCGTTTAAATCTGTTCTAGCAGCCACGATTTATCGTTTTCCTCTGTTTGGCACAAAAGCCGATATGTTGGAGATATGCGCCATTCGTCTTTGTCGTTTCTTTTTTTTGGTCTTTTCGACGCGCACGAAGTCGCTGAAAAACTACCCTGAATCGATATCAGGCGGAGAGCATTTTCTTGGTTGACTAAAAAAGAATATACTGGCCCAATATTGGAAACGATTCCGACATTTATTTCCTCCAGTCTGATACAACCCTTGGCAACTGGTACCTACAAATTTATTCGAAGAATATCTTGAAATATCCACAGTGCATTCCATCTACTGCCTCCGAATAATAAATTACAAAACAGTCCCGCTGATAACAGGATATCAAATATATTAAAGAATGCATATGATCGTGACGTAACTGAAAATGAGTTAAATCGAGCCCAAATTAAACATCCCTCAGGCACTCGTCATCGAATGCATAAATTGAAATTTAGTAAAAAATGTAGTGCAAGATACTTGAACGAAGTTCAAATATCGTAAAAAATATTAATTTATCTCTTTATTTCAACCATGTTATATCCAGGCATAGGAATAATGAACAGTTACTCCGAGACCATTCTTGTAAAATCCCTTTTCTCAAACAATGGTAAAGTTTCTTTTTCTATATTAAGAGTTAAAATACAGTTTAGGAAAGTGAGAATTTTAAATACAAAAAGATGTTTTTTTACAAAAAACAAATATATTAAAGTTACTTCAAATACTTTTACTCATAAATTCACCGGAAGTTCAGTAAAAAAAAACTTTTCGGTGTTTCATTCCCACCAGCCATTAATGCAGGTGGGCGGGCAGTCCCTCCGAACTACGCCGGAAGGTAGGGCAGACAGCCCTCTTCAGCCTCCTTTCAGGAATCGTGGGAATGGGTGGGTGGTGGTTCGGGTGAGAAAGTAGAGATGGACGAAATGAAGATAGAAGAGAATGAAAATTTGGATAAGCACCTCCATGAGTCGATCTTCGAACTTCCCGAAAACTAGAATATCTCACATCTGTAACTGTCCTTCTTTGACTATGTTTCTGCTTCAATCAATATCAAAAAAACTTTTGGGTGTCTCATTCCCACTAGCCACTAATGCTGGTTTCAGGAATCGTGGGAATGGGTGGTTGGTGGTTCGGGTGAGAAAGGTGAGACGGGCGAAATGAAGACAGAAGAGAATGAAAGATTATCTGAAGAATATTACTGCCCCAGCATTAAATAAGTAATCCAAGGAAACCATAGAAAAACTTGAACCAAAGCTGATGGACCCGGAATCGAACCGGCGTCCTCCAGAATGTTAAGCAATAGTCTGATATTGGTTTTAGTCTTAGTGTAGTTCGTTCGCTCTTGGTCTTCGTCTTGCTAGTATATTAGGTATTGTTGGTCTTGATCTTGCATTCGAAAAAAGACTAAGAACAGTTTTGTTCATCACTAATATTTTGACAAGGGAATCAAAACCTATGGGGGACTTCCCATTAACCCAGAATCATGAAATTTGACAAGAAACAAAATCTCACAACTCAACTAAAAGGAAAATCTCAAAACCGTGAATTTATAGTTACATCCCAGTAACTTCATAATTGTAAAATAATAATTTTGTTTGTACAAAGGCCGATAGAAATATGTGTATATCGCAATTTCGTTGCCTACAAACGTTTAATTTACGTAATCATTACGAATGAAGTATATTTTTATTCGTTCAATTAGTTGAAATGTATTTCGTTAAACCATTGATGGTAGGTAGTATCAGAAAATGCAGCAAATATTGGTCATAAGCCCATTTGATGTATGGTGTCGATTTGGTTTTATACGTATATATACGAGGGCCTACATACCAATAGGTACAAATATTCGCCATGCTTTCCAGTTAATGAGTGGTTTTTGTTATTATTAGGTTTATAGCACGATGATTTGGCTCGGTCGTGCTGCTATGTATTTTTCAAACGAATTTAACGGTTCAATATGTTTTTAATTTGCATATCAGCATGAACTCCATCCATTCCGATATCGGAACAGAAGCAAAGCATTAATGAAAATTCCCGGTCGTGAATGCACTTCCCATAAATTATTTATTTATTTAGTTAGTTGTTAATTAAGCAATTCTGTTGCAGGTGCAGTTAAAAATTATCACTAATGTTCAACTTTTGTACGTATTTTAATCAAATACTTAATTGCAGAACCGTCGAAACGTTAACAAATTAGCAATTTGCACTGCAATTGTTTTTAACACATTTAACAAATCGATATTGAATGAAACTATAATGGTTTCGTAGTGTTTTTAATTCTCAACCTGTAGGGTGGGCGGAACTTAAAAAACATGGTGGCCGCAAATATGCAGTTTTGTTTAAGGCGCATAGACGTAACCATCAACTCATACTGAAATTTGTCGGATGGGCGGAGCTTAAAAAACATGGTGGAAACAAATATGCAGCTTTGTTCAAGTTAGCGATAGCCACCAACCCCATATTGGGATGTTTTGGGTGAACAAAGGTTAACATTCACTGAATACTTTACACATCTAAGCTAACCCTGTGTGTCCTAACCCGAGTTGACCTTACCAATCCTAACCTAACCTAACTTGAACTTTAACATAACTTGACATGACGTAACCTCACTTTTTATTAATTAAAACATGAAAACATACAAAACTGATTCCTATTAATGCCTAAGTGAACGTATTTTATTTATCATACAATTAAACTAATCTAAAATTTTCAGCAGAAACTAGACGGACGATTGCGGCTATTAAAGTTAAAATTTTGATGAAATCAATCATTTCTAATCGCTTAAAATAACCATTAAACGTATCTTGAGTTGATCGTAGCCCTGCCTACCCTTCTATCCCAATTTTTTTTTTAGTACCTTCGCTGTGAACGCTGGGGATGATCGTTCATCACTGCTGGTGCAGTAATGTGTTGTTTTGGCGTCTATTAATCATTTCCTGATCGTCTTTCATAAAGTTTAGCTGCTATGTTTTCATTCCGAATTTAATGGCCACATCTTTCATGCACTTGTGTAAGGGTAGTCGATCGTTCATCAATATTTCCATCGGCCTATCAAGTTCAAATTTGTTAAAATCCAACGCTCGTGTCCTTTCGCAGTAAAGAAAAAAAGAACAGGTTATAATTAATGAATCTTAGAACTAATTAAACTAAACGATCATTTTATACTGTAACAAAAAGCCAAGTTGAAGGAGAGGAGCGAAATTCCTGGAACCCCGGAGCACTAATTAACGCTGGGGGAGGATACCGAATGAAACGTACCCACCTAACCTGTTTCTTTTTAATTGAATTTTTGATTTTATCGTCCTTTTTGACTTTTTTTAAACGCAGAAAGTTTAAGTTTCTACTAAATAAAGGGTGTCCCCAAAATAATGTAGCAAATATGAATAAGAAGTCAAAATGATGCAGTTGTTACATTATATGAGTAGTAACTCTTAAGTTTACGAAATAATTAAGATGAAAAGAGGGTACATCAAGTGTTCCTCGCATTACCTTTTTCTCTGACAATTTTTGTAGCAAATTTTTTGAACTGAATTACTACCTACTTCATTTATATTTTTACATAGGATTTGTAGATTTAGAAAAAGGTTTAGACAATGTTCAATGGGACAAGATGTTAAATATACTTAAAAATGTAGGGATGAGTTACAAAGATAGAAGTGTGATACTTAGTTGGTATAAAGAGCTAGTTATAGAGCTAGGTCTGCAAAGTAGAGAAGTAAATATTAGGAAGGGAGTCAGACAGGGATGCACACTGACACCGCTAGTTATTAATCTATACATCGAAGACGCCATCAAAATCATTAAAGACAGTAGGAATAGATAAACACAGGCAAAAGATTAGTATGCTTAGAATTACAGATGAGACAGCAGAATTAGCATCTATCAAGGAGGAGTTAGAGATAGCTTTAAATAAAACGGAAGAGGTGTTGACAAAACAGTATTGTATGAAAATAAATAAAAGTAAAACAAAAATACTGGTATGCAAGGGAAGAAAAAGTAAGGAAAGAGCGAATATAAAGATAGGAGACGAAAAATTAGAAGAGGGATCTAGGAAGTCAGGTAAATCAGGACGGAAGGAGTACTAGGGATATACAGCAGAGGATGCGCAGGGTCGAGTCACCTTCAATAAAAAGACGTCACTTTTATGCTCGCGAACGGAAATTTTAGAATTTCGAAAAAGGTTGTTAAAGACGTGGGTAGAGAAGGTTAGAAATGATGAGGTATTAGAAACAGTAAGAGAACAGAGGACTCTATGGAAGTCAATAAGAAATAGACGAGATTGGTTAGTAGGACACCTTCTCAGGCATGAAGGTCTTATTAGAGACTTCTTAGAGGCAGATACGGGAGTTAGGAGGGATATAGGTAGACCTAGATTAGATTACTGTTCGCAAATAGTTAAGGATGTGGATTGTTCTAGTCAGTGGGGATGACCATGAAGCATGAAATACTTCTGAAAAATTCCAGAATAAGGTGGTTTGTAAGGGTCAAATTGGTTCTAAGGTCAAAAATTAGGGGCTCATAATTTATGTTTTATTGATTTTCACTTAGACAGAGGACGCAGCGGAAAAGAAAAGGTTAGAAGCGTTTGGAATGTGGTGTTACAAGCGAATGATGAGGATGCCGTGGATAGAGAAGGTTAGAAATGAAGAGATATCAGAAAGAATAGGAGATTAGTGGACTCTATGGAAGTCAATAAGAAGTAGGCGAGATAGTTTGGTAGGACACCTTCTCGGGCATAAAATCTGGTCAGAGACATATTAGAGGCAGAAACGGGAGTTAGGAGCGGTAGAGACAGACCTAGACTAGATTAAGGATGTGGGTTGTTCTGGTTTTAGGGAAATGCGAAGATTAGCTCAGGATAGGAAAGAGTGGAGATGCGTGTCCAACCAGTCTTAGGACTGACGACCTTATGATGATGATATTTATATTATTGGAAAATATTGCGAAGTAAATCCTTGAAAACAACGGCAATGAAAACCCTATTGATTTTCCCCTGCTGCGTTCAAATAAACTGGCAAGTGATTGAATTGATCGTTACTATATTGCCTGAAGGAGGTCGCAAAAGGAAGCAGACTACCGCAGCTTCGTGATGTACGATACAAATACAACCGGAAAAAACATTTTCCAAAACGTTTACAACAAATAAGCAAAAATAAAAACATGAATAACCACTCCAACAGAGATAGAAACCTCCAATGTTCAAGAATATGTGAGACGATCGGTTTATATGTATGTATTGCTGTATGTACGTTTCACGGCATATAATGGTAACATTTTCTAAAGCACACGACGTTTAAGAAATTGAATTCAATTCGCATCCAGAAAATATCAAATTTAACGTTGAGTATCCAAGAAAATAAAAACAACGCCAACGTTCATCATCCTTAGAAAGCAGATAATAATTTATTTTCAAGGAAATGGAATCCTTGGAGGCAACGTCAGATACACGCTTTCCTTATTTTTGTACGATAAATTTACAAAATATTTAATTAACCTCGTTAAAAAATCAAATTTTAACAGGTCTAAATGTAAATTAACGTGAATAAAATGAATAGATATTACAACAATAATGATGAAAAAATTCTAAACTAAATGAAGAGTGGGATCATCTATAGTGAAACAATTTACCTCCCTGTTTCCACATGGATTTTATTGTAATATCTACATAATATCTATTTTTCCTAACTTCCTTCACTCAATTTTATTTTATTACTAGTTGACCACAACCCACTGCGCTAAGTTTACATTCAGGTCCAAGTCACTCTAGAATTTTCTGCCTGAATACGACCCAACACATTTAACGTTTTTCAGAATACTTTGACCGAAATATAAAGAAACAAAATGTCCAATATAGTGTCAAAAGACATCCCTATCACCTAGACACGGTGGTTCTCGAATATTGTAAAAAAAAGATGAGAAAATTTGGAACAAAAGTTGGATAAAACAAAGGAAGAAGATAAAAGTATAAAGGAAAAGATGAAATAAATGGAGAAGGAGACCAAAAGAAAAATAGAGGAATAATTGGACAAAGTGGTAAGAAATAGGGCAAGAACAAGTGAAGGAAATGGAGATTGAAAAGCGTGTACAGAAGCAAGCGGAAGAACAAAACAGAAGAATAAGGAGAAAGGAAATGGAAATGGAAAAAAATAGGAATGAAAGAATGCTAAAGCTGACAATCTTTGGAATAGAGTTAGAAGAGAACAAAGAGAGAGAAGATGGGATTGAAGATAGAGGTGTAAGGTGTATGGAAAGTTAAAAAGAAGATGTATGGGGCAAAAATGGAGAAGTGGGCGAACAACATGCAGGTTGTGAGAATCGGTAGAAGGATGAGGGGGACAAGGTGTATATAACAGATGACTTGACGATGGACCAGAGAAAAATACAAAAGATGTTGGAAAAGGTGGTGAAAGAGGAGGGGAAATAAAATGGGGATGGTAGCCAAGGTTGGGTACAAAAAGATAATAATAAATGAGGTAGTATGGGATGGGAAGAAGAAATGGTAAAGAAAGTAGGAAAACGATCATTTAGTGGGGAATAAGAAGGTAAGAAAGGAGAATGATGGGAAAAAGGTTAGGCTCAAGAATGTAAAAGTATTGGCTTTGAAAGTGGTGAGAATAAAGAATAAAGACAACAACTTTTGGAATAATTTTACAATAGGTGTTGTTGTAAGTAGCCTATATTATTTGTGGTGAATTTTTTTGTCTGTTTTGTATGAATTACTTAAGGTTATACTAAAGATCAGATATTAGATAATTAAAATATCTATCTACTTTTGTAATAAAAGTGTTTTGGTTCCTATATTGTTGTAGTTGATTACTAAAGTACCTTCTAGTTAAGACTGTACAAGTAACTGGACTAACTGGCTGTACACCTTGATGATATAGCAGTTATTCTCTATTAATAATGATTTTCTTGTAAAAATTGAAAACAGAAAAGGCGAGGAATAACAGCTTTACCATATGACCTGTAAACGTATAGAAAGCTTTCTAAAATGTTATTACAAAAGCCGCACCCTATAAAGCTTTTAAAATCCGAGGAAAATGGAAAAACTTATTTAGATTACAAGCAACAAAACGGCATGTAGTTCCGCCTGCAACCGACGTAACAGTTAACACACGATCCAAGAGGGTATAAATTACCGGCACTAATTGCGTGTTTCTCTTTGTTTTTGAAAGTGCTAGGGGTCGTGGGCGGTTTGGTATAACGTTGTGACGACAGCACTCACGGCACTTTTCAATTTTCACTGCGACGGACGTCATTCCTGCCCTTCATTGATTACAATTGCCCTGCACATATACAGGAACATCCACTGTTACACTGACGAAGAAAAAAAAACAAAATTTACGAAAAGTTTGTCATTTAAATGAATCAAAAATGGCCTCACTGTTTGGAATATCTCCAATAAAAATAAATTCTGGTAAGGCGAAGATGAGGATACCGTGGATAGAGAAGATCAGAAATGAAGAGATATTAGAAAGAATGAGAGAACAGAGGACTCTATGGAAGTCAATAAGAAATAGGTGAGATAGGCTAGTAGGATACCTTCTTAGACTTGAAGGTCTTGAACGGAAGTTAGGAGGAGGTAGAGGTAGATCTAGATTAGATTACTGTTCTAGGTTTAGGGAAATGCGAAGATTAGCTCAGACTAGGAAAGAGTGGCGGTGCGTGTCCAACCAGTCTTAGGACTGAGGACCTTATGATGATGACATCGTGAAATTTTAACTTCTTTTAAGCGACTTTTTAATTAACAATATTGTATAAATTGTCATGGAATATAAAATTTCTCCAGCTACTCCTTTTACCTCCCTTGTCCAGTGGATGCCAAAACATTTCAGAACAAAATAAATGTATTAGGAATTTGAATCAAGTTCCTCAGTTCTTGGGACGTGCCCATGCATAAGGACGTAACTGATTTCTCATTTAACTTTAACTAACTTGATTGATATATTGTCTTCTTTTCGCAGTTAATATATACCTCTAAATAGCGAACTCCTTTTGTCTTAATTGGAATTCAAAGACGTTGAAATGTATAAACGGAACATAAACTAGCGACGATGAGGAAGTCAAGGGAAAAAGTGTAAGATAGCATGTGCCTAGATTCTATTGGCCACCCGTAGGACATGCTGACGCTAAGGCGCAATAACCAATAACATTTAGGCACCACCTATCTCCTCCTGAAATTGTTCACTCTCTTTCTCTGTTATGGCACTTTATATATGTCTATGTTGCTCATATTGTTTATGTTTTTGGTTCACTTGCAGGACCAGGATTTAGACCAATATATAATCCGCCTAAACTCCTACAAAATTAGCGTTCTAGCTAATAAATTTAATGAACGTGAATGAAGGTGGAGACGTGTTTGAAACGATTTTCCTTTATATTTGCCCATCCCAATAGTGGCGTGACGTACTGGTCCCCGTAGTCGTATCAGGAAGGAGGTAGATGCCGCAGAAACGTCGATAATGTACTCGTCGAAGCTTGACGTGGTTATTACAAGATAAGAGCTTTATACTTGCTTGCTTGCTTGTACCGACACGGGGTACATATCCAGAAAGCTCGCAGAACTGCTTATCTGGCGGTCGAGACCGTTTCCGCTAATGGTGAACGCAAAGCTAAGCGCATCAGCCACAATACCAACACAAATCCACTCCAATTCCAGTCATTTCCTGTTCACGTTGATGCAATCTGTACCTGCCCTGATTTACTATCCACCTCTCCTACCACCAAATACAATCAAACGCCTATTAGGTTATACCTAATACCGATCGGTACATGTGCCATAGAATCCACTCGGTTGAATAAAACAGCACGAGCAAACTAATTTAATTCTATTTTCCAACAATTCCGTACGTAGTCATTACAAAACGATTACCTGTAGTTGTCCTAATTTTATTTAGACGTAGATGCGTGCTCGTTGCGCTGGTTTCATTGCTCCTAACAACAATAAGGGGAATAAAATCAAAAATATGATGTTGATAAAAGTTTTGAGACTTCGAAAAAATAAATTTGAAACAGTGTTTTTGATCATTAGTGTCAAAGATCATCGACGACCACATAAAACTAATTTTTTATCTATCCCTCGGGAACAGTGTTTTTTTTTTCTGGATAAAAAGTACCATATGTCCTTTTTCGTACTCCTGACAATGTGGATACAAAATTTTGTTACAGGTTTTACCCCCGGTTTCGCTCGCGTTGAAATCCTAAATACGCGTCAAGTATCATCGACGATCACATGAAACTAATTTTTATATCCCTCAGGAACAGTATTGGTTTTCTAGACAAGAAGTACCCTATGTTCTTTTCTGAACCCCTGATAATATGTGTGCAAAATTTTATGATGATCGGTTAAGCAGTTAAGGCGTGAAAGCGTAACAAACAAACAAACTCACCGTCGTATTTATAATATTATTAGTTAGGATTAGGTGTTCTTCAAGGCCTTCGTCTTTTATTAATTAAGCATTATAATTTAGTTTGATATGCTAAAAGTTGACAAACAGTTCCATACCGACTGAATTTTCATTCACAATGAAATAACAATAAATTTTATACTATTCAACAATTAAATTCTGTTTATCGACAACGCTAAAGGAAATATTCAAATAGAGATAAAATTTAAATAATGTTTGTTTCAAAAAGAACTGTGTAACCATGCGGAAGGATAATCATATCTCACCAACTTTACTAATAACTTTTCAAAGTAAACTGAACAGTATTTTCATTTTCAATTCCTCATTTTAAGATTAACTTTTAACATTGAAGAATAAGAAGGCATTCTGGGGTTTAGGCTTCATATTGTATTAAATATTCTACCACCTACGTTTCGCCTTAAAGTGACGCTTCATAAGGTCAAGATTATGAAAGAACTACCCTGATGAATTAGCCGCACTTGCCGGCGAAACGTCTAAATCATCTACAAAGCTAAGCATACTAATCTTTTGCCCCTGTATATCTAGCCCTAGGGTTGTACTGTCTTTAATGATATTGGTCGCGTCTTCGATGTATAGATTAAAAAGTAGCGGTGACAGTGTGTATCCTTGTCTGACTTCCTTCCTAATATTTACTTCTCTACGGAAAATGTTTATTATAGTATAATAAAATTAGTGTAACACCTACTTCAAAGGCCAAGGAAAGTGTTATCTTCATTTTTTTCAGTATTCTATAGGATAGGTATTGTAAATAACATATTACATCTGAGATCAAAGATAATTGTGTTCCCACTTCAAAGCACCTTGTTCCACGTTGAAAACATAAGAGGTCAAAAATAACGACGATAGAATTTAATTGGAAAGTTTGGTAAAGTGATTTTTAACTTATCTTTTGATTTACTGGATAAAAACTCTAGAAACGAATTTTAACATTAGTTTTTTATAATTTTTTCTACAAGATAATGGTCAATGAAGCTGAAACATCAAACGATTGAAACCAATTACCAATAGTACGTTTGTTTTCCTAAACAATGAATATTTTCGTTTGGAGATATCTGCTGGAATTAAACTAAAAGGCGTCTTACAAAATATTTAATTTTTCTAATACTCTTATGTAAATGTACGTCTACTTCATAATGAATTTTTAAAATGTAGCTGAGGCTCCAATTGGAGAACGGAGTTCCTCTTACGCAAATAAAAATGAATTTCCATTTAATCCGCAAACGTTTTCAAACTTTGTATTTGTTTTCTCGGTTAGCTAACGTTTCTAAATCCTTTTCGTCCAAAACGCAATCCCAAAAAGTATCCTGAAATATGCATTAAAGGTATACCTATTAAATCTAAACCGAAATTAATAAAACGAACGTAGAAGTACGTTAAAAGAAAGAAGTCTGATCTAAAATTGAAATCAGGCAGGACGATCTACTTATTGCTTCATCAACATTTGCCTTTTCTTACGATATTCAGTCCGATGAAATTCGACGGAATTCAATTAAAAGGGAAAAGATAAAGTCCTTTTTCTGGCCTCTGTTTACGTCAAGGGAAAGCTCTGTGGCTGCAGTTGCCTGTCTTCTGATTGGCGATAGAGACGTTACGGCACTGGACTTAAGGGAAAATCAATACGAAAAGAACTGGAACACAAACTTTTCAAATACATACTCCTACATTGGCCGACTTTCAATCACGAACCATCCACACAAATCCTAAAATTGGAATTGTTTCAGAAATTCCAAAAGCACACAAGAAATGTGTATGTATTATATTCTTTATTTTTACCTATAATCACAACTGAGAACTAATCACTTTCGTCACGACCGACGTCTAGTAGTTAACATTCTAACTAATATAGGATTTCAAATGTTACACAAGGACCTCTTACTAAGGTATTTACTTGCCCAAATGAATCGACGACTAAGTTTGTATACGTCAAAGTCCATAATTAGTCAATAATTTATAGAAACTACCAGAGGTAAATTGCGATTTCGATATCATTTGGCCTCATCAGCACGCCGTATGCTGTCCCAGTAAATCATCGACCAAACCGATGATGCTCCAATGCACCCAATAATATAAATTTTGTAGAGGCGCAGTGGCGCAGTACGTTTAATACTGTTGTCACCATGGGAAATTATTCTGATTCCATTTTTCCTTCATAAATTTTCTTTATAAATGATTTCTAGCTATACGGATATTTATTACAGGTACCTATAGAAGGTTAATTTGCTGTATTTTTTTCTCTTCTTTTAAAATTAAATAGGTATATACATATTCCTACAAAATAGAAACTGTGAACAATTCACAAAGGTTGCTACTGCAAGCTCAATTATTCTCTCCTTTTTTTATATGTACAGTGGAAATGGAAAAGCGTGTAGGTTGCATTCTAAGCAAAAATTTCTGGAGCACAACTTTTTAATTGCAATAGAAATCTTGTTCACTAAGCGAACCTTTGACATTACAGAACGAGTAGGTATTCTTGTTACCTATATCCTCTATATTACAGAAACGAAACTTTACAATTTTTATGAAAATTTTAACGTAGGTTCTGCGTTATAATTTTAATTTGAAACCGAGATCTTTTTGAAATTATCAATCTGAAATTCATATATAATGTAACTACTTAAAACAAGAAAAAATAGGTCAAACGGAAAGGCATTTGGCGCGTTGAATCAATGAACATATAAAGAAATATCTAAGATGACCTTTAAGAATGACCGATTAAACCGAAGCAACTGTCGTTGTGTTTTATGTTAGTAAATTGTATTATTTAAATTATCATCATCATAAGGTTGTCAGTCCAAAGACACATACCTCCACTCTTTCCTATCCTGAGCTAAACTTCGCATTTCCCTAAAACTAGAACAACCCATATCCTTAACTATTTTGCGAATCAGTAATCTAATGTAGATCTATCTCTACCCCTGCTAACTCCTGTTTCTGCCTCTAATATGTCTCTGACTAGACAACCATGCCTGAGAAGGTGTCCTACCAACCTATCTCGCCTATTTTTTATTGACTTCCATGGAGTCCTCTGTTCTCCTATTCTTTCCAATACCTCTTCATTTCTAACCTTTTCTACCCACGATATCCTCATCATCCGCCTATAACACCACATTTCGAACGCTTCTAACCTTTTCTTTTTCACCGCGCCCACAGTCCATGTTTCGCACCCGTACAATGCCGTGCTCCAAACATATACCTTTAACAACCTTTTTCGAAATTCTAAATTAACCATTCCCGAGCATAGAAGTGACTTCTTTTTATTAAAAGCGACACGACCCTGCGCTATCCTCTGCTTTATATCCCTACTACTCCTTCCATCCTGACTTATCTGACTTCCTAGGTATCTAAAATCAGCTACTTCGTCTAATTTTTCGTCTCCTATCTTTATATTCGCTCTTCCCCTACTTTTTCTTCCGTTGCATATCAGTATTTTAGTTTTACTTTTATTTATTTTCATACAGTACTGATCTGTCAGGACCGCATCGATTTTATTTAAAGTTGTCTCTAAGATAATTATTAGATAGTAAGCTATTGTTTTGTAAGAAATCAAATTGATAGCACCTATCCTACAAAAGGAAATGATTTATAATCTAAAAGAAAGTATCAAATCTCTCAAAACTTTTCTCAAAAATCGTCTACATTATTACTAATTCCGCATAGACACGTTTATATATATTATATTTAAATCTATGTGTCAATGTAACTATAGCCAATATTTGTTTATAATCTTAATTATATCACTAAAGGATCTAATGAAACTAGCTGCACCACTCTCTTAATAATAATCGACTTTGCTTCTTCGTGAAACTTTATGAATATCAAATCAAAATCTAATAGCAACATGTAGCAGATAAGACTAGAGGTGGTAGCAGATACCCAGTAGAAAGTTTTAATTGAATTCAAACTGTATACCTTTGTTCTTCGACAACTGCTATAGCAGTAAATTTATTGCCTTTAATTAACCTAATAATATAAAATTTTCATTCATGCACTACAAGGTACTGCACCATGTATTTTCATCATCATAATATTACTACTTAAATTAACAAAAATATACAGCAAATAAACATTATTTGGACAGTTATAAATCCATCAGGTCAAATAATAGATGCAAATTACTAATCCACAACAAAAGAAATAGTCACAAATTTGAATGATTCAGTTTCACATTTAATATGGATGGAGGTGATGTCTAAATCATTAACTAACATTCTTCAATTATCACTAACCAACTAAAAAACGCTGAACAAGACTCTTAATCAACCCTATCCTCCGACTTTTCACTGGTGTGTAAGTCGGAAGAACTCTGTCATCATCATCGCCATCGTCATAGTCATCGTCATAGTCATCGTCATAGTCATCGTCATAGTCATCGTCATAGTCATCGTCATAGTCATCGTCATAGTCATCGTCATAGTCATCGTCATAGTCATCGTCATAGTCATCGTCATAGTCATCGTCATAGTCATCGTCATAGTCATCGTCATAGTCATCGTCATAGTCATCGTCATAGTCATCGTCATAGTCATCGTCATAGTCATCGTCATAGTCATCGTCATAGTCATCGTCATAGTCATCGTCACAATCATCATCATCATAGTCATCGTCACAGTCATCGCCACAGTCATCGCCACAGTCATCGTCACAGTCATCGTCACTGTCATCGTCACAGTCATAGTCATCGTCATAGTCATCATCATAGCCATCGTCATAGTCATCGGTCACATCTTTATATTTACTCTTTTTCTACTTTTTCTTCCTTCGCATACCAAAATTTTTGTTTTACTTTTATTTATTTTCATACCATACAATTTTGTCAATACCGCTTCCATTTCGTTTGAATTTCACACTGGAGCCTTAGTCATGGATTAATTTTGTTAATTTTCGACTATAATACGAAGTTAATACCTACACACAATAGCATTATCTTCCCTTATTGTATAACTTCTTCGTTGTGTGTGTCTCTTTAGACCTTGTCTTTTATTTCATTAAGTTGTTTTCTTCGTTTTTGTTTTGTTTTTTGGTTGTCACATGAAATGGAAAATCCTCCATTTATATTTAAAAATTTACCTCGTCATGTCGCAATTTTTCGATTTCAGGTTTTCTGCCAGTTAAATCATAGACAGTTATTTGTTCAAGTAGGCGCATTTTAAAACCTACTAAAATTATAACAACTATTTGTTATAGATACGTAGGTACAAAGGTGATTTAAAATTCAATAACACTAATACCGTTTGGATTAGCAAGGTGCTTACAACTTAGTTATTTAATAGCCGATAAAAATTAATGAGTTAAACGTTAAATATCAGGGTTATACGCATACATAACAAATTTTATTGTTGTACTACATCTCACCATCGTGATACTACCATATACATATAGATATAATACGTAGTACCTCATTATGTTTACTAAGCAATAAAAATAATCATTAACGTGGGTGTCCGGCATCCAACATCCAATTATCTATTGGATAATGTGACTTACAAAAAAAAATTGTATATTGTTTGATTGCATTATATTTTTTTTTTCAAAAATAACCATGTAATTTTTAAATAATAAATCAAAGCATTTCAGTTCAAGTTCGGCAAAGTCACATAAACATGCGCAAATAAGGGTTATTATGTGCTTAAACTAGTTATGAACCACACAACTACACTTACAATTAAAACAAAACGTATAACCAAGTATTTAATTTTTAAAACAATTTAATAACGACAGTAAAAACAAATGTGATTTAATAACAGGTTTATCAAATGAATATGCATTTATTCGAACAACTTCCGCATTTGTTTTCAATAAAAGAACTAGAATTTGCTTAGATCTTCAATTTCTTTGTTCGTCTTCTATTTTATCGATGCCTATGCTAACATATACACTATTTATATTTTCGTATATTTTCCACAATTAAAGACTTTTCAAGCACTTGGCACAGTTACTGCCATCTGTAGTTTTTTCTACTCACTGTATCTAACAATCCGTTTTAACGGTAATATAACAAAACAATCATTATATTTCTCTTGAAAATAGTCGATATGAACCGAAACGTATCAGAAAGTATGTGTATGTACCAAGAATAATTAAACATTGCAATTCTGTTGTCCTTCCACAGAGAATATCTTACATTTGTCGATGAATTAACTTTTAAAGATTGTCGTATAATTAAAACTTGAGCATTCCTTGTAATAAATCTTGGGCCATTAATTAGATAAAAGTCGAATTTCCCAGAATTAATCGCACGAAAAATGAGAAACAGGGAAACCCTAACTTACTTTTGTGTCATTTAGTGGAACAAATCCTTAACATAAAAAAACCTATACGTATGTTTTTGCCACATCGTCCAAATGGAAAGTAAAGAAAAAACCTTTTAAGTTTTTATTTACAATCAGAAGCATCTTTCCTTTTACATTCTGTATAATAATAATGTATACATATAATTTATATGTAGCAAATCCATTTAGATACCAAAAATAGAATCTAAAAAGACTTGTTTGGTCCAATGGAGTTCTCGGGCAGGAAGGAAGGAGGCAAAGGACACATTAATATAAAAATGGACGATACAAAACTTATTTCAGTTGACCAGAATTTATATTATTTCATTACGGAACAATAATGCTATTTGCTCGATCTTCAAAGAGTTCTACACAATTTTAATGATACGTGAACAGAATTTATGCCATTTTATAACAGAGTAATAAATATTAAATTAAAAACATAACTGACGACGTCGTAAAAAAATACGTGTTGATTACAATATGTGGAAACGTGGATGGTAGCCGCGGCGGAAAGAAAAGGTTATAGTTAAGGGTAGTGATGAGCAAAATTGGTCTTGTCTTACACTTTTGATCTTGATCTTGCGAAAATGCAAGACGAAGGACAAGACTGTCTCTACTAGTAAGACCAAGAACGAACGAACGAACAAGACAATGACTAAAACCAAGACCGGATATGCCAGACCAAGTCCTAATACGCAAGACTAATTGGCAACTTATTACTTCCAGTGGATTTATGAGTTAAGTTATGAGGAATCTACAAGAATGCCCTTGGAGTAAGGGTTCTTTGTTCCTATGTCTTAATAATACATGGGTTGAATAGAGACAAACTAACTTCTTTACTTCTTTCAGATATCTTGTACTATTTTGATTGCTAAAAGGTCAATTTGTGCGTTGCAGGAAGGGTCTATTTATGCATTAGAGGAAGAGTGAGTTCTCGTGTTTTCATAACTCATAATTATGGACATTATTTTCTTTAAAAGTCACAACCTCGCGCGTTTGAAAACAAAAACAATTATTGTATCGGTAAATAGAAAAATCTGTGCTTAGAAAAATTATTTAAAAAAAGAAGCAAGACCAAGACCAAGACCGAATAAGCAAGACCAATACCAAGACGGAGTTTATTACATAATAAAATTAATACATAGTGAATAGTTAAACCTGTCCAAATTTTGACGGATCGATACCGTTATCCATGGATCATAGCACTTACATTTTAGCAATGGCGATCCCCTATTATAACTCAACCTAAACACTTGGTGTATAGCATTTATCCCCACTTTGAACTTGAACTCTTGTTGTGGTTTACATATCCGACTGAAGAAATCCTCTCTTGTAATTCATTAATCTAAATCTTTAATCCATAGCACTTCACACGTAGCAACCAAAGGAACTTTTTCCATTGTAACCTAACGTAGTGTACACACTTAACCCCTGGTACATTGCACTTCACACAATCCTCTCTCACCATAACCTAGCATATAACCAAAGGGCATTGCACAATGATAAAATCGTCTCTCTTCATAGCCTAATGTAAATCCAAGATGTATAGCATTTCATAACCTACAACGACGAAATATTGACGTTTAAACACACTCGATACATCAAAATATTGGTGGTTTTAATTGAAAATTCTTATTAAAGGATAACATCCTCGATATCGAAGTCACTTCTTCAGTTTCAGTTACTTGATCATCAGTTAATTCCAAGATATCTGCAGTAATATCCCATGCAAATCATACATAGTACACACAGGTTTTAAATTCTCTCTCAATCGAAATTGTAAACCTCATTTATACCATGTACTTACTAGGCAATCTAAAGCGTTTTCGACTTATGCAAGTAATTACTTAAAATTATACGAAAAGCTACATATCTACATTCTACAATAAAGAGTTCGTGTTTCAATTTCCGTCTAAAATCATTTACGATGATTCTTTCACTCGAGTTAGACAATGGCCTTTACCTGCTCCATCGTGCATGCACCTGAGTTCTGTGTAAATATCACGATTTTATTAGTGTTTTGTTTCTTTCCCAATACAACTACAACACTGTCTCGCTGGCTCTTTCGTTGAATCTTGGAACGTCAAACCAACTTCTCTCTTCTTTCACTTGATACCACCAGTGCGCCTCGGGGCAAGAAACGAGTTTTTTCGGCGATCAAGCTACGCGTTCGGAATGCTCTTCCAGTTGTAAAATTAAAACATAAACGTGTCATATATTTATAACATATAGACCGTCAGGGTTAAGGTCGAATCCATAACAATATCCACATACGTGGGTCGTCGGAAAATGGAAATGTCGCAGACTACAACAACGATTTGCACTTGTCCTCCAAACTACGTGAGTCATTCCATAAAATCTTTAAAAATCTACACATTCCAACTATATTTTCCGTGAAGTTTCTCTCTTCGACTGGTAATAAGCGATTTCAGCCGAATAATAAATTGATTTTATTCTATGAAAAATTACTAATACGTATGTGTAGGTCGTGTCGCCTTTAATAAAAAGAAGTCACTTCTATGCTCGCGAACGGTTAATTTATAAATTCGAAAAAGGTTGTTAAAGATGTATTTTGGTAGGACACCTTCTCAGGCATGAAGGTCTAGTCAGAGACATATTAGAGGCAGAGTTAGAAGGGATAGAGGTAGACCTAGGTTAGATTACTGTTCGCAAATAATTAAGGATGTGGGTTGTTCTAGTTTTAGGGAAATGCGAAATTTAGCTCAGGATAGGGAAGAGTGAAGTTTCGTGTCCAACCAGTCTTAGGACTGACGACCTTATGATGATAATGTGTAGGTAGGCATTCACATTAGGGTGATTCAAATTTCTTCTCTGGTTCTTTTTTTCTTTCCATTATGTTTAATTGTTGCAAGTCATATGAAAAGAACTCCAATCCATGAAAATCTCATGATATTGATATGAACATGGACAGTAAAAAAAATACTTCACTAGATATCTTCGTCTAAATCTCGCGAATATTAAGAAGACTCACATTATTTTACATGAACCAAAGATTGTAACTAAAAAAGTGTAGAACTGTTAGCACCCTAACAACAAAGGGAAATAAAAGATTGTCCCATTCAGAGAGAAATGAGGTCTTTATAGTTTACAGCTGCGTTTCGTCATTTTTCACAATAAAGCCTTTTATACTTTTTCCTTTGTAATTTATTACAGAAATATTATTTCTCCTCATATTTCCCTCTTCGGCAGTCACGGCAGCTGGAGTCTATTTTTAAATTTGAAAAAGTTTTACGTTTTATTAACGTACACTTTGCAGGTATCACGAGCAAAAAAAAATTGACGCTGTATTTTTATAAACTTGTTGAATGCTCCATTACCTTTTTAATTGGACAATTTAACACTTTACTTATCGTTAATCAAATCAACATTTTTAGAATTGATATTTTACTAAATTTTGGACAAGGATGGAGTATTTTTCGTTAAAAAAAAGTTGAAATTAACAGATACTTTTATTATGTCAGAACAATCAAAATAGCTTTTTTGGCCACAAGGGATTTAAATGTTCATTAAATGCTAATTAAATGCCCTAATGAAAAGTTAAATGCGTCGGCATTTTTTTCAGAAATTAATGTTCTACTAGCTGGAATGTAAGTAAGTAGAAAATGGTTTAAACAATGAAAATCGCTTTTTAGGTCACACCAATTAAATGCTAATGAAGTGTCAATAGAACGCTTTGAACATTGTTACAAATATTACTGTTATATTACCGTAAATGAAAATTTGATTAAATAATCAAAATAGATTTCTGGTCATACTAAATTTAAATGCTCACTAAATGCTAAGTATCCTAATGAAAATTATCAGAAATTAATGTTGCATTACCTTAAGAGTAAGTAAGCAGAGCTTCAGCGAACAAGTTATTTAAACAATGAAAATAGCCTTTTAAGTCACACCAATTAAATGCTCGTCGAATGCTAATTAAGTGCCATTATAAGAAATCAAACGCTTCCAACAATGTTTCATAAATTACAAATAAGTAAGTGCGAATCAACAGAACGAGCGAAAAATTTGATTAAACAATCAAATAGCTTTCTGGTCATACAGGATTTAGATGCTCATTAGATGCTAATCAAGTATCCTAATGAAAAATTAAATACTCCAAGCATTTTATCAGTGAGCGGATATTGAGCGAACATGTTGTTTAAGCAATGAAAATAGCTTCCTTAGTCACATTGATTAAATGCTCTTCAAATGCTAATTAAGTGTCCTTATGATAAATTAAATGCGCCATCAAAAATTACTGTTATACTAGCATATAAGTACCTGAAATGAACATATGCGAAAAGTTGTTTATACATTTGAAAAAGCTGAAAAAATAATAAAGTTTTCAATTCGACTTGTCTGTCTTGAAAGCAATTAACGAGCTTTTAAGTACTGTGGGGACAAAACAGCTGCTTTCATTGTTTAAACAATTTTTTCGCTTATATTCTGCTCAGTTTATTTAAGCTAACAGAATACCAATTTTTACAAAAAAAATACCTACAGCATTTAGTTTCTCATTAGAGCACTTAAGTAGCATTTAAGTACCTAACTGTCCATGTGTCTGCTTTCGCTTTTGCTAACATTACTCTTCCTACTTAATAGATGTAGGCACTTCCGTTTAATATAGAGATTAACATTCTTTTAGATTATAGTCGCCAGTTGCGTTTCCGTTGCTCGTAGCATGTTGCGCGCGCAGCTTCCGTCCCTGCTAGAATCTCACCCCTCTACGCACCAAAAGAAAAACTAAATCGAAATAGAATTTAATTTGTGGTAAAAGTAACAAAAAGCTGTACCTCCAAGATTAAAAAAGTTTCATATTGCGTTGCGACAAAATTGCAATCGTCTGTGATGAAAAACTTTTTCGGAAGTTTCGTAACCCGTTTTTATCCAGTAAACGGCAACCACAAACCCATTACAAATACGAACCTTCTGTATCTATACATTATAACAAACGCAACCATATGCTACCTCACTGTAATAAAATTCGCCTAGGTGAATACATACGTTACGTATACACAAATATATGTATATGTGTACCTACTACTACTGAGCATTATTCTAAGTCACGTCTGCGTTTACAATACACCATCGTTAGTGCAAACGATGTTAATGAGCAAATATTGAATAATTAGTAAAGTTGGTATTTAGAAAGCACTGGTATGTATTGCAACAAATTCGAAAAATACATACTCAAAACACATCTGTACAAACACAAAACAAGTGAGTTTCGCTGTAATTAAATCTATTATGTCTTTGTACTACATACACTAATAAAAAAAGCTCTTGAACTCCAACAACTGGACAAAAAGTAATGAATAAGACTTGCACCTTGAGGATCCTTTATTATCGCTATGCTTGTATTACTTAGAACGACGTGATGTTTTCAACATTTGAGAAATTAAATATTCACAGGATTTTAAGTCCTTTTTTATTCAAAACAGTAAATGTCTGACCTAACTATTTCTATAAACTGTCCATCACAGAAAATACGACATCTTCGATCCAAATATTGTATGTAAGCAACAGACGTTGATCCATTTCTGCATACTCTTCTCCAATTTTCTTGACAATTGATGGCAAAAATACAAAAATGATTTTTCTTTTCGGAATAAGAAGTACACTGCACATGTATCAACCCCCCGTATGGTTCCAAATTGCTATTTATTTGAATGGGATTCAAAGGGGTTCGACAAGGTCTATAAGAATAACGATTTAGAACAAAACGTTCATGATGATCAGATCTCTATCGATATCGTCGGACGTCATTCAGTGAGATTGAAATTGCGATCCACCACCATCAAAATTTTGTTCTATTTGGTTACGTTTCTACCATGAAGAAGTCGACATCCTTAGGAACCTTGTAAAACACATTTCGCACTTTAATTTAACAAATATTGATGACGTTGACCACTCTGTTTGTAGTAATTCAACATCTAAGTGGTCTACGACGGTTCCATTTCGCCTTTTCGATAAATACATACAATTCTGGTCTCCGCCAAATGTCAAAACTGATCGTTATAAATCATACACAATTTTAATAAAAATCTAAACACGTTAGTTTCTATATCACAAATTCTATCAGTTTACTTAACTTCCAACCTTGAGGCTTCATTTAAACACTGTTTAATCCAGATAAATTTCCCCTTAAGTCGTGAATTTCTTTCGCGATAAAAGCGCTTTCTTATTAGTTGCAAGGGATTTATTTACCGATTCAAAATTAGTGCAATGAATCAACTTTATATATATTCAAAGGATTATAATAAATTTATTACTGCAGTTAATCAGTTTTATTACAATAATTCCCATGAATATATACAATGAATAGTCGAGCTTCAACCTGTCACAATTTACATGCTGCAGATACATTGCTAGGTATGCATATATATGTATTTATGTATGTATTTTAATGTACATACTAATGTCTAGGAACTTTTGCATCTTCTTATTTTATTTTATATTATTACTATAGCACCAGGCGATGTACGTATGATAGTTCTTCATTCGGTAATAAAAATTCATGGGTAGATAGCATACGCGCACCTTACATTAATCCATAGTTTATGGGTTTCAATGGTACAGCACTTTCTTGCCAAGGCGTTTAGCATGAAGCTCAACTTCGCATAAATGTATGCTCTCTTAAAATTAATGACTTGGTCATAAACTAGAAGAATTGCTTGAATTTATTCCTAATTGCATACATGGAAATTTAGCTGTACCTACCTGTAATAAATACAATTAATAACAACATATATCGTGTGTTCCACAACTCAAGCGACTATTATGATATATGGAATTAATATGATAATCGTAGTGCATAAGGTGTCGTGAAATACTGGATAATTTTTAAACTACAGTAGAATCCGCTTATAATGACATCGAAGGAAAATGACAGACAAGTCATACTAAGCGGGCGTCATACAAAGCATAGTCATAGAAAATAAACAACTTTCTATTTTGGTTAGTTATTTAGTTTAATAGAGAGAAAAACTAAAAATTGTATATATTTATTAACAGAAAAAGAAAAAGAACGATGAATTGTAATAGCAGTATGCATAAGAAGAGTCAGAAAAATGAGCGAATATGTTATTATTAATAATTTGGGTCACTATAGCCGGATATGATTTCTTGAGAATCAGTCATAATAAACGATATGTCATTTTAAATAGAGAATTTAATATGGAAACCAAACTGCAATTACTTTATATTAAGCGGTTGGCCAATATAGACGGAATCATAATAAACGATTTCTACTGTACGCAAAAGGGAATCCAAGACTATGCTGAAAAATAATGATGATGATGATCATAAATTTGAAAATTCTATGGAGAGTACATTGAAATCCCGGGTCACGAATGAAGGGCGTTTTTAATGTATTTTGCATAATATTCTAAAAAGCTAATAGAGACACACCCCCTTATTTCCACAAGTAATTTTTCCACTTTTAATGTAGAATTTCTAGATACATTTAGTACACTCTTATGTTTAAGATAAGCAATTTTCCGAAAAAGAATACCTTTTGTATAATAAGGTGTTGTACAGGTCTTAAAATGGTTTACAAAAAAATTCCTTGCATATTAGACCTGCCTGTAGTAGGTATAACTATTTTGCAAAGAACTTAAGCCTGATCAGAAAACAACTAGGAATACAAAATAAGAAAAAAAGCAGTAATATTGCCATAGTCTAAGCTTTAATATTGACAAAATGTTTCGACGAATAAAAAAATTCCCAGATTTTTGAAAATGGTTCACAATTTCCGTTTCTATGGTCTAAAGTCTAAACAACCCAAGGAGTACACTAAAAACTTAACGGTTAAATTAAGGACAATCATGGAGATTACGTATTAATAATTACTCTGTGTAGAAATAATAATGCTTGAAGAAAATTATCAAACGTGCTTCTCCTGATAAGCTGATATCTTTATCGAGAAGTAGAGAACGAAAAACCAAGCTTAAACGATTTCTCTAGATGACCAGTTAAACTGCATAATTACTAGCATTAAATTTCTATGGACGGAGAATTTTGTTCGCATGGTGCAACTTCGCTTTGATTAGGTAGTAGTACATAAATTTCACTAAATTGCTGACAAAGAACTTACTCTTCACCGAGCGATTCGATCAAAGCTGAGCATTCGGGAGAATACCGGTTCGATTCCGGGTCCGCCTGCTCTAGCTCATGTATTTTTTTTTTTTGTTTCCTTGGTTTATCTGGGCAGATGCTGGAGCAGGAATATTCCATCGATAATCTTTCACTTCTCTTCTGCCTTCATTTCGTACGTTTCATCTGTTTCAAGGGATGCTGAAGAGGGTTGTCCGCCTTACCCTCCGATTTTGCACGACAGTGTAGTTTGAAGAAACTGCCCGTCTACTAACATTAGCCTATAACCTTATGATTTTTGATAATAACCTTATCTCTGACAATAATCAATATGGTCTTTAAAATTTTAATCTTGATCTCTAATCTGGTTAAAATATTTGTTATTACAACCGTCAAATATAGTCTAACAAATAAATAATACATGAGCAAAAAAATACAAAACAAGTACTACACTGATGCTGATTGAGTACAGCGTTGCGGGCCGTAATTCTCTACCAGGGTCGGAATTGAATTTACCTGTACGTTTTACAGTGATCTATCACCTCCTGCAAGCTTGGCACTTATTTCTGTTACACCCTGTATGCTCTAACAATCCTTTTTTTTAAACTATCGACAAGTCTGTTCTATATAATCTTAGTAATTCTTTTATGATAATACTTATTGTGTTAGAAATTTCCATTTATCTGCATCATCTTCGTATATGTTATCGTCCGAGACATTCTTCTCTCCATTGCCAACGGCCGCCGGTTTTTTCCTTTTACGGTGGAGCTGTTTGCTATTCATCCTCATATCTCCTTCACGTTCAACTATGGGTTTTTGTGTCAATGTTTTCCTTTCGTTTTATGGAAGTAGTCGAACCTTTTTATCATTGAACCTATTTACATGGGTCGTACTTGTGTACATTCTACACGCCATCGATTGGATTATCATGTTGTGTAGTATCAGACTTATATACAGCAAGCACCAAAGGTATACCTATACGTTTGATTTGATTTTCTCGTTTTGAAATAAACAAGGTACATATAGCTAATTTCCGGTATTTATATTATTAGATACAATTTTCTTATAATAGATATGACGATAAAGAAAAGTCTCGCGTTGATAATACTCACGTAAGAAGTGGTCGAAACACGTGTCCGCTCAAATAAAGTTTTTTGTGGTAATTAGGGATGAGTCTTCCTTTTAATTTTTAAATATGACGATAAGATGAATAGTATACGAGGCCTGTTAAAAAGTATCACGAATTTTGAATTTCCGCGGGTTGCGTATATTCGATTTTCAATTTTTTTTGTGGTGCTATGTTGGCACTCATGTCTCTCACTTATACTAACAAGTTCGGCCATGTTGAATATTCAGTTATTTTTTTGACAGCAGCTTTGCTTGCACGTGTTTTGGCTCGTCTTGGACGAAACCAACGTTTGTCGGTGATACAAAATTTTTTTCAGAGGGCCGAGAAGATGTGAACGGCGAAGAGAACCACAGACGAAAACATTGATGAAGTGAATAAAATAGTACTAGTCAATCGTCGAAACACCCTTAGAGAAATTGCTGAGGACCTAAACATATGACTTGGCTCTTGCCATTCAATTTTTACCAATGACTTGGGCTTGAGACGGATCGCCGCAAAATTCATACCAAAATTGCTCAATTTCGACCAAAAGCAGCATCGCATTAACTGCTAAGGAGCTGTTAGACTCTGTCCGTGATGACCCAAATCTGCTCCAGAGGGTCATAAAAAAGCTCAATCACACTAATGGAAGCAGCCGCACTAACCAAGACCGAAAAAAGCACGCCAGGTTAGGTCGAATGTGAAGATTTTGCTTACAGTTTTCTTCGATTGCTGGTGCGTGGTGCATCATGAGTTCTTGCCACAGGGTAGAACGGTCAATAAGGAATATTACCTGCAAGTTATGAGCAATTTGCATGAAGCAATCCGCCAGAAACGCCCGGATTTTTGGAAGAATAAAAATTGATTTTTGCACCAAGATAACGCCCTGCTCATACATTATTGCTTGTGCGTGAGTTTTCGGCCAAAAACAACAAACTAATAATGCCGCAGCTACCGTATTCCCCAGATCTGGCCCCCTGTGACTTTTTCTTGTTTCCGAAACTGAAGAGGCTCATGAAAGGACGACGCTACGTTACGATTGAGGAGATAAAGATGGCATCGAAGGAGGAGCTGAAGAAGATCACAAAAATGATTTTTTGAAGTACTTCGAGGATTGAAAGAAACATTAGCATAAGTGTATAATATCTGGTGGGGGTTACTTTGAACGGGACAAAACAGATATTCATGAATAAATAGATAATTTTTGATAAAACACATGATTAGACATACAACCTAATCAAAGACTGAAAACCTTCTGCTCTATTCTTCGATATCAACTTCGCACCTAACGATATTTGTAAACTCGTACTTATTTAAGAAGACAGTGTTAAAAAGTGTTTGCTCGAAGTGTTTACCATGATGGTAAAACGCACAGGAAATGAATGGGTGGCAGAGAGTGTTAATAGGCTAATGCCATGGGGAAGATTAGGTGTCAAATTCTTCTAAAAATCTGTCGAGGACAGTCCATAGATTTATTCTATTTATTAAGTAAATTTTTGTATGCATTTGATAAATATACAAACCCTTTTCTCAAATATATTTCTTTGATTTTATATTTACGTAATATATTGACAAGATAGCAGTGTCACAGGTCGGTTGACCATGTCATGCGTATTAATCGATTCTTCTTTTTTCTTTTAGAATTCCGTACTCCAAAAAAAAAAAGAAACCCTTATAGGATCACTTCGTCGTCTGTCTGTCTGTCTGTCTATCTCTCTGTCTGATCCTTTTTCTTTAGAACGCGTGGAGTTGAAATCAATATCAAATATTCAAGTCTACAATCCTTCGAGACCAAATTCGAAAAATTACGTAGTAGTTGTAATAACCAGATTTACCTATTTATCGAACATATGTCATTACAAACGGTTGGTCACATTAACTAACGTCATTATAAAGAGATCGAAATTCATACTTGTTCATATGACAACCAAACCATCATACAGCACAATAAGTGGATGGTGATTATATGCGAGCTCATTATAACAGAAGTTGACGGCAACTGTCATTATAAGCGGTTGGTCACATTAACTAGCGTCATTATAAACAGATCAAAATACATACTTGTTCATATGAAAAGCAAACCATCATATAACACAATGAGTAGATGGTGATTATATGCGAACTCATTATAAAAGAAGTTGACGGCAACCTAATCCGATTTGCTTTATGTTCCTCTTACCGCATTGTGTATTTTTCTCTTTAAATAGTAGCCTTTCATAAAAATATTTCCCATATATCTTCTAGCTTCTTCGTTTTGTTCCTCCACTTAAATCAGTTCATAAAATCAACGTCTAATAATGCTATCGTGCCCCTCAAATGCATTTAATTGTCCAATCCCCCCAGTCAGCAAAGCGCCAGCTAAGGGTTGTTAATATTTGTGTGTAAACAGAATGAAATGCATGTTCCCAGATAAAGATAAACAGAACTGTTTGCAGGAGACGATCAATACGAAACTCCTGAGGTTAGCAGAAGTTGAAAATTTTTAAAGGAAAATTACAATCGTTATAAGCGACAGTGGAAGCAATTTGATAGCGAAGTAGATGATTTTTAGAAATTGTCTCCTTGACAAAGGACTCATTTTTTATCGTCTCCAGAAGAGACCGAAGCAATCTACATACAAATGTGCATATATCGAGATACTATAGTCGGTGAAATTGCCAATTTGGAGCTGAAACTTATAAACTGGAAGAAATGTACGAAATTTATAACTTACAAATGAAAAAATATTTGAATAAAAGCCAATACACAAGGCATAGCATCACGCGCCCATCACACAAGTTAGAAAGGAGAAAACAATCTATTACTTTATATACACATAGGTGCTTAGTATGTTTCAATTCAAATTAGTGTAACAACTGTATATCACTATGGTACATATACGTTAAAATTAATAAAAAAACAAATGTTTTACTTTATTAGTTTTTACACACTGTAGAGTGTAGAAAATCGTCAAGTTTTTGGTATAGTAAACTACCGGAAAAGAACATAGGTATTTACGAGTTCCTTGTCATTTTAATTGGTATTTAGGGATAAAAATACAAACAATACCACATCAACTTAAAATAGTTTTATTTATTTAACCGAGGTGAAATAAAAACAAATTTTATAATAATCAATAGTTAAAACCTTTTCGATAAAAAGAACATTCTTATAATGGAGTTGAAATTCAAATGGTCTGGATTTTAAATAGAGACATTTAAAAATGTGAGCTTATGATAAAAACTCGTCTTTCACCACTTTCATTAATGTATTTTCACGATAGACTTAAAACATTTCAATTTTATTATTTTTTTATATACATTTTTGTGCTTTAAGAATTTTTGTAGGTAAACAGCTTATTAAGGAAAAGGGAATTTTTATTCAATTTTTGTAACGAATGGATTCTTATTGCTTAAAAGTTACTTGCACTTTGAAAATTTCTTTAAATACGTGTGGTGAACAATAAAAGAAAAAAAAATCTTTTTTTTCCGTAGAATCTAAATGTTGTTTGTTTGCTTAGAACGTTATTTTCTTCAGTTGGTTGCTGGTTTTCCTAGAAATAAACATAGTTTCCAATTTCTAATTTGCAGATTTCAATTTCAACTAATTACAAGAAAATCATCACGGATATGCTGACAAATATTTTAAATAAAATTGCTTCCAGTGTGAAACACGTTCTGCCCAAGGAGATTGAATTTCGCAGTTAAGCTGACGTAAAGCAGTGGTATATTAATTCTATTTCACGTTTGCTACCTATTATTAGTTTTGATTTTAATAATACCTATATACATATGTATACAATCTACAAGAGAATTGTTAAAGTCATCTTTTACTTGCTGTAAAATAATTACTACAATTATAGAAGATTTAAATTACAACGTAGTGCTTTTCATTAATTAAGTAACAATGTAACTTCAAGCTGGATAAAATTTTGCTGCTGAGAAAGAGACAGATTTAACTCTATTTTTGTGACAAAAGTAATGGAGACTTACAGAGTTTAATGACAACTGACTTCTGGGGAATTTTGTCTCGCTATAAGAATCCGTGGGATTTTGCGGTACTAGCACCGTCAGAGACCTAAAGTGAAGTTAATAGTAATGACCTCCTGGTTTGGAAGATCCTATGTTTTCTTGTATCAAGAATGTTAACATACCAAAAATCTTTTAGAGCGAAATATATATTCCCAAACAAACTGTCAACATCAGTATAGTTCCCTATATTTCAAGTTAAAAAACATTGAAACAATCATGCACATTCGATTGCGAAAAAAGACCAAGGCGAAGACCAAAACCAAGGCCAAGGCCAAGACCAAGCCCAAACGAATAAAACCCAGACTAAAACCAAGACCAAACGAACAAGACCAAGATTAAAACCAAGACCGAATATAAAAGACTAAACAAAAAATTATTACTTCAGGTAGATGTATAAGTTAAACCATTTCAAGCAACTTTAATATACAGTAGATTTCGGTATAACGACCACGGGACCACTGTAATGTGGCCGTTATATCCGGAAGTCGTTACAGGCAAAGGTAAAAAGATACAGACACGTATGTACCTATAGTTTTCACAACTTTTCAATTTTGAAACGATTCCACCTTTTTTGTAACACTAAATGTGGATCTAGGAGTCATACTTATTCAAAAGTTCACTAAACACACTTGCCACTCAGAATATTACTTTGTAACTAAACCAGTTTAACGTACACGCTTACAACTAACATCTATAAACAAATGGTAAAGGTCACTTGCAGACCATCTGTATGGATGTAATCAAAAGATAAGAAAACTTTGTGCCTTTTGGCAGCCGACTCCGGTCGCTATACCTGCATGGGATTACTAGGGTTTTGTTCCAATTGATTATTAAAAACAGTCATTACACACGAACTCGGCGTTACATCCGAAGTCGCTATATATTGTGCTTAGAAGAATTGTTTTAAAAAATGTGAGTATCAGATTAAATGAGCAAAACGCAGAACCAAGACCGAATAAGGAATACCAAGATCAATAGCAAGAATGGGATAGTCTTGGTATTGGTATTGTTTTACTCATCACTAAAATAATGTTGGTAGGACACCTTCTCAGGCATGAAGGTCTAGTCAGAGACATATTAGAGGCAGAACCAGGAGTTAGCAGGGGTAGAGGTAGACCTATATTAGATTAAAGTTCGTAAATAGTTAAAGATGTGAGTTGTTCTAGTTTTAGGGAAATGTGAAGATTAGCTCGGGATAGAAAGGAATGGAGGTGTGTGTCCAACCAGTCTTAGGACTGACGACGTTATGATGATGATGATGAAAATAAATAAGTATATAAATAGAAACATAGTTTCTACTGGATGTACGTAAGCACACACACCTCTTTTTTAACACAATAGTAATAAATGTTGTCACGATTTGTAGCACTCCGTTTATGGATAGAACTCTGTTTCACTTCGTCGACAAGAGTTTGAAATGCCATAACAGATTTATTCCATTATGTTAGTCTAGCGATGCATGATATTTTACAGAAAAATGAATAGAAACAAAAAGGTCATGACGTAAAGAAGAATAAAAGAAAAATAAAATTACAATGGCTTTCAATAAAACTTTAGATCGTTAAAAAAAACAGAGTTTTTAATACAAGCATTCAATTAACTCAAATTACTATTTACATAATTTAATAGATCAAATGCATCACAGTATCGAACTGAACCTTTTCCACAAAATAATAATAGATAACCCGGTTTTATGTCCTGAAGTGACTTTCATTTGATATGTATAAACTGGAAAATTAAATCTCTAACTAGCTACATAGCAAAGTAGTTTTTAATTAATTGCCTTTTAGCACTTTACAATTTAATAATGGTTGTAACCGTTAAAAAATGTAAGTGGATTATTTAATATTAGTTTCACACAAATACTAAAAGTACGAAAGTAATTAAATTACAAAAGTCGAAAAGAATAAACATTAAATGTTATGACAAATAATTGTTTGGCTATTAATCGTAAAATTGCAAAACAGAAGCAGGAGTAAAGAGGGGTAAATGGTTAAAGATGTGATCGTAACTGTCGGGAAATAGATACATAGATTAGCTAGGAGTAAATAGAAAAGAGTGCATGACTTTAACCTGACCGCCTTATGACGTTGTTTTTGTAAGTGGTAATATACCTTCAATTACCTAAAATTAATCCATTTGGTTGCATGAGACAACTTAATCTACATTAGTATTGGTATATTGAAACTGTCTATGGTGTACCCACTGATAAGAACTAATAAATTCGAGGTTGTGGTTTACATATGGCGGCTTCGATAAATTTTAGACCAAGAACTTAATGTTGTTGAAATTCTTGTGCAATATTAATTATTTACTTGTTGTTTCAATAATAAAATGTGTCTCTTGATTATTATTGGTGGCGAACAGTAAGTATGTCCTGTTCTTCGTCTTATCTAAGCTATTTTTTTTTACCAAAACTGTTTGTATTCCGATTAAAATTCCAAAATAAGACAACTTACATCGGAGGACATAGAATTGGAGATTATTTTTTCAGTACAAGGGATTTTGTGAAATTACATCCCTAAAGGGTTAAAGGAGTTAATTTAACTGATTGGCAAACAACGGGGAGCCTAAACGAATGGACCTAAGAGATTTGAAATTTAGAAGGAATATTCTTTGGGCTTGTAAGAGTGCACTACAGAAGGATTTTTTGGTATTCCATTCCTAAAGAACTAAAAGGTGTGGAAGTAAGTGATTGGTAGACAACCCATATTCTAAACTGGTGGACCTACAGATTTAAAATAAGGGGGAAGTACTCCTTGAGCACTCTATAGAGTGACTAGTGAGTCACGAATTTTTTGAAATTCAGTCTGTAAGGAGACAAAACGGGATGCTAACATTTGGTAATTGTTCCAATATGGGGTCCATGGTTTGAAGTGGGTGGAAGAGATGGATTATATAGTGTTTCTAGCTGAGGACGAAGGTGTTGATGCTTTTTGAAAATGTTCACAATTGGAAAAGGTACAATCCAGACCATTTTGCATTCCCAGTCGTTGAGTGGCTTCCCCTTATTTAAAATTCAATCTCAACCATGACTGAACCTTTAAGTAACAAAAATGAAAAGCATAGAAGGCATATTAACCCACTCATGTATATCGTCAAAAGTAAATTACATAATATGTATCAATGCATCTAGAACTTAAAGTAAATGCAGGATTACAAACCAATCTGAGACCGATTTTGCTCCTGGAAAGCTTTATTGAAAGGAAGAGCGAGAGAGAGAGAGAGAGAGAGAGAAATGAAGAGACACATTAGGTAAACACGTGAGTAAGTAATACGTCTTGATCAAAGGATTCGGATGTAAATGTAACATATGTTTACACGTCAGAAGGGTTAATGCTGTGACGGGTTCTTTCTGATGTACGCTAATGTATATACAACTGTAGTAGGTATACGAATTTACGGGTGCGTTCCTACGAATTTTATACATACATACAGTGAGTCGCGTCAGTCCAACCCCTTTCGCAGCAATCGAACGTCGGTCGTCGGGGAAAATTTTAAATGGAAATGAAACTTGGTAGTGCGTGAAGGAGTGGCGGAGAAAATTAGTTTTATCGACGTTACACGGGACGCGCTCAGCCAAATATCGATCCTCGTCATCGTCACTCGCGAGCTCACTCACATAGTCGATGTGCTCGCATAATGTGACCTCCATCTACATGATTTAATCGTCTACGTCTGCTAGATGCAAATGTATCGCCATTTGTCTAAAGACGACGCGCCGTCAAAATTTGCGGTGAGCTTTACAAACGGATTGACGATAATGAATTTTCTGATGGGTTTAATAAACGATAAAAGTTAACAAACAACGCAAAGGATGTGGAAGGATAACATGATGGAAATCCCCTCATTTCCATGAACTTCCTTTGCACATTTTTTGTTCAATTACTTGTCATAATAGACGACTCTAAAACAAAATTTGTTCTGCTCTTATTGTAGGTATGTGATGAAATCAATGTATCGATTACCGACGGCTCTTCTGTACAGTAGCTGTGCAAGCAACGTGGAATGCAATCAATAATTGTATGTATTAAAGGTGCCGAAGGTAAGAACGACTTCTGTCGAAATTAATAATTCGTGAACGACACATAAATGACCGCGTAACAAAAGGATTTCGAGAGTTTTGTAGGTGAAAGCATAATTAGACCTTTCGGTGATACACGGAGTCAGTTAGTATATGAACAGTAACCAATAATATAATTAAGGCGAACTAAAAAGTGAATACAGTAGTGATACAACGATTACGATTTAGATTAATCAGCCAATAGAGTATCGTCCACATGTCACAGTTACAGGAGTGGTCCAAATATACACTTTTAAAAACGTTTTTCCAATTTTCTAATTTAAAAAAACCTGGAACACAAAAACGATTTCTTGACTTATTTCACTCCCTAGGCATCAAAAATCGGCGATTACTTCCAGTTTTTCGCCTCTTATTTGTATATTATCTCTAATCCATACTCCTATGACAATGCCATTTCATTTCATTTAAATTTTATTTACTAGATGATAATACTGCTACATTTTTATATAGATAAGAAAACTCGAAACGTACATTGTGGCACTGACACATGACTATTATAGGAATATTTTGAGTAAACTCACCGAATAAAATTTGAAACATCTCATCGACAATTTGTAGTACTTACCACGAATAAAAGTGATTAATGACTTCATTATTTTGATAAAATGGACCATATTAAAAACAAAGCACTTACTTCCTTTTCTGTATCATCCTCATTAAACTGATGACGGCAGCGTCTTATAATTTATTTAATGCAGTTAGAGCTCTTAAATTATTATCTTTTCACCTACATTTCCCTTGTTCGCTTTTTTTTCAACTACTTGCCAATTATTCAGTGTCAAAAATATAGACCGTCATGAAAATTAAGTTTGAATAACTAAATTAGTACAACCCAAAAAGGGTTAATTAATTTTTTTTAAAAGTATGGAATGTGAGTTAATTGATTTCTAATCATTTGGTGGAGGTGCCGGGAAAATATTTCCAACTAATCAAGTAATAATTATACAATTAAAAATTGTGAAGGTTCCAGAGTCACTCTATAATGTAGTTGTTGTGGTAATTAGGGGTGTCTTTTTTATTATCAAAATTTACGATTAAATCAACTTTAAATTCTAATTCGAAACTATAAATTACTTTACCTTTGTTCTGCAACAAAGCTCGTTTTCTTCAACTTTAAATAAGTGTTAAATAAGCGCCGTTTGTAGAAATTTGCCACAAATTGCGGGCTCAAATGATTAATAAAGCCCTGATTACAATTAATTAAGAACATCTACCCACGGCGTAGTGGCGTGACACCTAACATAACAATAAATTCTTGGTCTACATTATGTCAAAACTCTCATACGTAAATTGCGATTTCAAACTTATTGGCGTACTGATGAGAACCAATAGGTCGAAATTGTTACCTACGTTTAACAGTTTTCACAGAATGTTGGCTAAGAATTTTTTCAATTGTTATCCTAACTGATATTAGAAATGCAAATGTATATCTGTTTGTTTCTTTGTTTGCTACTAATTTCGCGCCCTAACTACTCAATCGATCATCATGAAACTTTTTACACTCATTGTCAAGGGTATAAACAAGGATATAGAGTACCTTTTATTCAGAAAGAAATACTTTCCCCAAGGATGATTTAATATTATTAAGAAAACTACAACATTTAGTTTAATCTTTTCACCAGCACAGAAAATAATTGTTGTAGATTTGCATGTTGAAACTCCATATCAATAATAAATAAAGAAAACTACGGTTTCAAAGAATTTTTACAGGATTCACACTACAGCCATTTCGCCCTAGGAGTCTATTTGATAGACTATGGAAATTGTGATAAAGTGTACCTACATCGGACAAACTGGAAGATCCTTCAATTAAAGGATCCTTGAACATAAAAAAAAATTTATGCGAATAAATAATCTCATTAAACATACCTAAAGATAAATTTAATGATAATTTCAATACATTTTGTTACAATTGAGTTAAGTCCACGTACAAACACAGTTGTTTAGAATTTATAGAATGCCTTCTAGAAACACAACTGAGAAATTGTCAATTCATTCTTACAATCAAGCTAAAACTTCCAGAAACTCGTGTAATGATTATAAACATCCTTAATCATCCTTTTTTCTCTGAAATTCTACTACTTTTCCTAATTAAAAACTGAAACAATTCTTAAACAATATAAAGTCAATTTTATTAAATTCGGCCGAACCATCTGTAAAAGGACTTCAAAAAAGTAGATCTTACGTAGGATTTCTTGAAAGACATCGTATCTATATATATTCTCTGATGGCAAAGTGATAATTTTAAGTATGTTTTGTTATTAAAATTTATTTATTTAATCATTATACTGTATACATAACGTACTTTACCTACATGAAATTATTTATTTTACTTGTCCCATTAGATACTTCCAAAAGCAAATTTTAATTAACTTGGATAATCATGACAGAGCAGTTGATTAATATTTAACAGTCAGGATGCAGCATTTATACAAGGATATAGAGTACCTTTTATTCAGAAACAAATACTTTCCCCAGGGATATAAAAATTAGTTTCATGTGGTCGTCGATGATCCTTAACATGCATGTAAAACATCAACAAGAGCAAAGCCGCAGGTAAAAACTGCGATGAAATGTATGCACATATTGTCATGTATACAGAAAAGGACATAGGACACCTTTTATCCAGAAAATAAATACCGTTCCCGAGAAATACAAAAATTTCATGTGGTCGCCGATGATCTTAATGTATAACACTAACGAGAGCGAATTGAGCTTTATTATTTATATAAAAAGATTGCTGAAGGTATTTGTAATTTTCCTATATATGAGACATAGAATAGAATATCTCTATGCTCGGTTCTCAACTCGCCGCTAGTGTATACTAACCAAGAAACCATTTAACTTCTTTTTCATTGTTCGTGTTCATAAGCTCTTTGACAAGATCGGAACTTTTCTACTTTAAATAGCCGTACCTTGCAACATTTTTCGGAAAGCAACCTTATTTAAATTTCAAACAGACAATTCATAATAAAACGAACACGCTATTGTATGCTCCTGCATCATTTAAATAGTTGCAATCGTACATCCACCTATATGCGGAAAGAAATATTAGCTTTCAAGTGATTCAGTGACTTATAAAGTCCTTCAGGCATCATTACCATCCTCGAAAGCAGAAGGTCGTGGCTGCAATCAGCAAGGAAGTTAATTGCTACCCCAGAGGCTTGGCTTTCATCCCAAAATTTTTCATTCTGCAGAAGGAATTCACAGAAAACTAAGGTAATAATTCGCTAACGACATTTGCTCTTACAGGGGCACTTAACACAAATACTCTTTTAAAAAACACTTTTTTGTCACTCAACTCAAAATTGATTCATCTATCTACATATAGATTGTTATAAACAAGCAAATAATACAAAATTTTAAATTATCTCTTCTGGAAAGGATGCAAACGGACGCGTTCGGTTCCAGAAAGGTTTCTTCCAAATCTCTGTTTGCTAATGAATTTACCTGTTTTGAGTTAACAAGAAACTCTGCTGACAATGAGACAAACTTATTAACGAAATAAGCACCTGAGTTAGTTCCGTAAAGTTATTCAGTAATTAATTCTTCTAAAACATCGCAATGGGTTCTTTATTTTATTAAACATCTTATAAAATTGCTAGAACATTTCTTCCTCTTCATTTTATGAAGACAAGTAATATGTAGATTGAAAGCGAAAGAAAAAAGGACCTATTGAATTTTTGAAATTCAAGGGATATGCTGAAAGGAGTCAGTGGAGATTAAACAATCGACAAGAACCGCATACACAGATAAACTAAAAGGGTTTTGTGTAATGAGGAAACAAAGTTATGAAAAATCCAGCACATTGGGATTAAATATTAAACTGAGAATATGTACTGAAGGAGTTTGAAACTAATGTATCGGGTTGTTCGGAAAGTCATTTCGTTTTTTCCCGACAGAGGATTTAATTGTATTCTTTTGCGCCCAACTTCACATTTAAGCCGTATAATTTTTATATGCTTTGAGAGCTCATATAGCAAGGCTTGTGTGTGAAAAATTCCAATTAATTCTACGCAGCAGCATTTTCGACATATCTTACTGTTTTACTACAGAAAGGGTAAAAATGCTGTTCAAGCCAGAAAGAAATTGACTGATGTGTATGGAGAAGGTGTGTTGACAGTACGCCAGTGCCAGAACTGGTTCGCTAAATTTCGATCCGGCAATTTTGATGTCGAAGATGCACCACGTTCGGGAAGGCCGGTTGAAGCTGATAAAGACGCGATAAAGGCATTAGTTGATGTGAACCGGCGAATAACAACACGTGAGATCGGATTGAGGTTAAATTTATCAAATTCAACAGTTTATGACCACTTGAAAGGCCTGCGATTATCCTCGAAGCTCGATGTATGGGTTCCCCATGTTCTCACAGAGAGAAATCTATGTCGCCGCATTGACGTCTGCGATTCGCTTCTCAAACGTCACGAAAATGATCCGTTTTTGAAGCGCATCATCACTGGGGACGAAAAATGGGTTGTATACAACAACGTCAAACGCAAGAGGTTATGGAGCAAAAAAGATGAACCGGCTCAAACCATTTCCAAAGCCGATATTCACCAAAAAAAGATGATGCTGTCTGTTTGGTGAGATTTTAAAGGAATCGTTTTTTTTGAGCTTTTACCGGATAACACAACGATTAATTCGGAAGTCTACTGTCATCAGCTGGACAAACTGAATGATGCACTTCAACAGAAAAGGTCAGAACTAATCAACAGGAAAGGTGTAGTGTTTCACCAAGACAACGCGAGACCTCACACAAGTTTGGTCACTCGCCAAAAGCTTTTACAGCTTGAATGGGATACAATGCTACACCCACCATATTCTCCAGACCTGGCACCATCGGATTATTATTTGTTCCGGTCACTCCAAAATTTTTTAGACGGTAAAACCTTCACCTCAAATGAGGAGGTCAAAAACGTCCTCGATCAGTTTTTTGCCAGCAAAGAGCAAAAATTTTATGAGCGTAGAATTATGCTACTACCAGAAAGATGGCAAAAGGTGTTGGACCAGAACGGTCAATATATAATTTAATAAAGTATTTGTTTATTATACGAAAACTGTCTTTCATTTTCACAAAAAAAAACGAAAATGACTTTCCGAACAACCCCATAAATTATAAAATTCGCTTCTTCATTACAATATTTGCTATTTACTGTAGTATTTCATTCCTAGAATTTTTATTGTCCTTGGTTCAATCAAGAAAACTATATATTCATTTGTTTTAATAGTTTATTATGATAAAGACTAGTTAGGTGCCACTGTTTTAACGAAAGATATTCCCAATTTTTAGAATTCTACAAACAAGTATCTTACATGGAAATAAAAAACTAGTTTGTGATTAAGTTTTTAGTAGAGTTAATAGGTACCAATAAGCAATCGTAAACATTTTGAAAATGAAAGTGTTAGTTTGTCAAACTGGAGACTAGAGATAGTCTTTAAATCATTTTTAGAACCTTTAAATGCATGTTTGTAACTATTTCAGTAAAGATATTATGTAGGTATTTCTATTAATTTTCAGAATCGTTAGCTATTAGATAAATATGTAAATAGGTATCAGGAGAATTCGAAGCAAAATTTAAGTCAAAGTTACTAGACAAATTACTTTTCTGCTTAGGTAAATGTATCTAGAACAGGTAAAACCACTTAAAGGTACAACACGATTTGGCGACACCAAATATCATTATCTCATTATGCCGACGTCCACTTAAGATATTTATTTATATATGCATACAAAACATAAACAGTAATTTGCTGTAGAAATGGTTAATTAGAAACCAATAAATTTAATTACAATATAAAAAGTGTAGGCATCAGATATTTGATATTTCAAATGACACAACATTANCAAACTGGAAGATCCTTCAATTAAAGGATCCTTGAACATAAAAAAAAATTTATGCGAATAAATAATCTCATTAAACATACCTAAAGATAAATTTAATGACAGTTTCAAAGAATTTTTATTTGATAGACTATGGAAATTGTGATAAAGTGTACCTACATAGGACAAACTGGAAGATCCTTCAATTAAAGGATCCTTGAACATATAAAAGAAGTTTTACTCTAGGAAAAATGGAATCTATTTATGCGAATAAATAATCTCATTAAACATACCTAAAGATAAATTTAATGATAATTTCAAAACATTTTGTTCACGTACAAACACAGTTGTTTAGAATTTATAGAATGCCTTCTAGAAACACAACTGAAAATTCGTCAATTCATTCTTACAATCAAACTAAAACTTCCAGCAACTCGTGTAATGATTATAAACATCCTTAATCATTCTTTTTTTCTCTGAAATTCTACTCCTTTTCCTAATTAAAAACTTAAACAATTCTTAAACAATATAAAGTCAATTTTATTAAATTCGGCCGAACCATCTGTAAAAGGACTTCAAAAAAGTAGATCTTACGTAGGATTTCTTGAAAGACATCGTATCTATGCATATTCTCTGATGGCAAAGTGATAATTTTAAGTATGTTTTGTTATTAAAATTTATTTATTCAATCATTATACTGTATACATCACGTATTTTACCTACATGAAATTATTTATTTTACTTGTGCCATTAGACACTTCCAAAAGCAAATTTTAATTAACTTGGATGATCATGACAGAGCAGTTAATCAATATTTAACAGTCAGAATGCAGAATTATACCGTTAAAAATTGTTATTATTATTATTATTTTGGACTAATTAACTCAATGAGAGGCAATTGTTCTCCAAAAACGGAATGAAGTAGATCACACAATTTTAAATATCTACACTCAATCTATGTTGAAGGATAACCAATGATGAACGCCATAAATTTGGCAATTATAAATCTATTGAGTACAATTAATCTGCATAACAATTCAAAATAGTAATAGCACTCGCTATTGTGTTTCTTAAAAAAAAAAAAAGTGAACCTTTAACCCTAGTTACGTTTTCGCTTTCGCTAAAAGATTATTGTAGAATGTTTAAAAATATGTCTCATAAGGATAACATTTTTAACATTTATCTTGATGAGCTATTAGATATAGATATGAGGAAATATTGCAATTAGTAAGTATCTTGCTTTGCTAAAGATGTAGTACCTACTTCTTATATTGGTCAATCGAGAAGGGCGGTTCTATTTGGAATTAAAGAACGCATCAATAATAGAAAAAGATAAATAAAACAAAAGGTATTGGCCATAATTTTTAAATTTAGACAAAATAAAAACAAATAGAGCAACATCCAGCAAGGTAATTAAAAGGCGCTCTTTTTACTGGAATCCCCGAAAAATAACAAACTTTTTTTCAGGGATAAAAATTCGTTATTCATCTTTATCTTTATTAAAAGGCTATAAATTAAAATTAGTGAAACTCTCCATTGTACATTTCTAAATTTCTATATCTAACAATTATTATAATTTATAGTAAATACATTTAACAATGCATTGAGTCTAAACTGTGGTATTACTTTTTTGAATTTAAGTAATCCCTTCTCAAAAAAAAAAAGCATTGGTCATATTTGAAGGGCTCTATCGCCAAATTCGTTTGTTCTTGTTTAACAATCAATTTTTTCATATTTGCGAAAGTAATTTTTAATTTTCTGTTAGTCTATACGTTTACTGAAAAGCGCAACTTGAATGTTAATTAATGAGCTAGCATTTAGAAACGCCTTTGACGCCCATTAGAATTCCAAATTAAAGCAGTGGGTGTTTGTTACTACAGCGGAATTGCCCTTTTAGCGTTTACTTTAAAAAAAAATTGCTAGAATATTTATTTGAGTTTCCCCAATAACGCTTGAACTTTTTCAAAAATTGGATTGTTGTCAACAACAAAAAGGAACGCTAAATTGTAAAAAAGTAAATATAAATTTTTTCATGATTATTGATTGAATTTGTAATAAAAAATTACAAAAAATTTTTGGTGAATTATTATTATATTCTGATGTCTGAGTCTCACGCATAACTAGACTAAAGGATCACAAAGAATTCGAGCCGAGTGTTGGTACCTAGACAATACCTAATAACAATCTTGCTTACCTCTTCAGCAAACTCGAAATCACCTTCAAATTTTCGTTTGCGTTTAGCTTCGGAGGAGCTTGCGACGAGTACAACTAGAAGGACCGCCAGCCACAGTTTCATTTTGATCAATTTTCGCGCTTGTTATCAAGGTGTAGAAGAATAACTCGAAAAAAACAACGAGTTCAAAAACACCGCGAAGACTTCGACAGGGTCAACAACGGTGTTCACTGCACCGTGCTATGAAGACCGTTCTGAAGACAAGGTGCCGCACTAGGTCCGACTGACGGCGACTATGCACGACGCCTTTTAATTTTTCGTTCGATTTCCTGAATGCCAGCAAGCAAGCAACCGGACTCCGCCAATGCGCCCTCCTCTTCTTCGGAGATTGCGCGGCACCAGCACTAGGTACAGGAGAGAAGGACCTTTTAGCGAAGAGGGTGAGGATAGAGAAAAGCCAAGTCGTTAGAATCGCGCAACTAACCCTACGTTTACTAAAACTGGGTCTGCCACCAAAAACTCAAAAGAAATCCATTATGTAAGCTTTTTTTGGAAATAGTTCCTTTTTGTTGTCAATTTTCATTCATTAGCACAACTGTGTTGACCATTTCCCTGCATCCCTTATTTCGTTTTCGTAAAAAATAATAAACAGTGTGGTTTACATTTGTTTTATAAGATCTTGTACCAACATATTCAAAACTGAAGAAAATTACTTAAACGTTAAATATGTTTTGTGTTAATTCTTTATAATTTCCCACCAAAAAGTTTTTATTTTAAAATTGTGCATTGGTGCGTCATCTAACGGAAAGCTTTTAAGTTCTATTGAAATATTCGATTCATAGATAGCGCGCATTCGTCTAACTTTGGCGCTTATCTTTAAAATTTGGAAAGTTACACTTTTAACTTCCGCTTTATTAATAAATTAATGAATAAGTAGTCAAGTAGTAGGAATTAGAAACAGCAGGAGAACAAAATAGGCTATGCAAGTCAATAAGAAGAAGGAGAGATGATGCGACACTTTCTGAGAAATGAAAGTTTCGTTAAATATATTAAAAGTAGGAACAGGGATAAAGTGGGGCAGTAGAAGACCTAGATTACATTACTGATCGCAAGTAGTCAAAAATGTGGGCTAATCAAAGTTGTAGAGAATACTAAGATGGGTTCAAATTCGCAATTTTTGAAGTAAAACTTCTTTGGGCTCAATGGGAGATTCAGTATACTATAATGCTAAATTAACGTTTTGTACAGTTATATTACAGTAAGTGTTTTACATTAAATGTTTATTTAACAATTAGTATTTATTTAACAGTGAGTATTATTATGTATTAGTTCTCATTCCTTGTAGTTATTAATAGTTTACGCTTTCTTATGCACCTGGAAAAATAAACGGAAGCGAAAAAAAATTGACCATTGTTTTGTTATCGAATTACATAAAAACGTATTGAAGTAATCCTTAGTGGATTAAAAATAAAATATGCTGGAAAACAAAAATCCTGAAAATTCTCGTACTCTCTCTCTCACCAAACATTACTTATTCGTTATAAAGGTGTAGAGATAATCAAAGAAGTTTCCTTTCGTTCACGTGTGTTGAGTTGCACCTGTTTTGTTTTAACAGTCGAAACTTGTCGTATATACCTTATATTTGTGTCAAAACTTTTGTTCTAACCTATGTATAAAGGTAACTACCTGCGCTATCTCGTAGGTGATAGTGAAACTATGACTAAATCTACCAGGTGCCTAACTAACTAAAAACCAACGTTTTTCGTCCGACCGGTAGGCGCCGCAGAACTGCTTAAAAGCACTCATGTAAGATGGCGCAGTTGCATATTGCTATACGTAGGTCGGAACAGAAGTTTTAACTGCATTACAAGGGGCATACGAAAACTTTTATCACTGTGAACCAAAAAGTTTAATATTGTTAATAAAGCTAACATATAATAAAATCGGTCAAGATAAAAATTATTTTATGCGGATTTCCAACAGATAGAGTTGCTCTATATATACAATCGTCCACATATCTGAACGATTTCATAAAATACCTATCAGAAATACTTAACATTGTATTTTTTGTAACAGTGATCGTAGCAGAAAAGTCTCTTGTTATTCAAAGGACATCCATAACATCATCAAACTATTCAGGTACTACCTTTGTTTAATTAATAAAACTACACTATTTGCATAAAACGTTATTTAATTAAACAAAAAACTTGATTTATTACAACATTTTATACGCACCAGACTCAGGCACTTGTACATATAGCAAAAAGAATTTACTAAAATTTATTTTATCAAGCAAACACTCGGATTTTATTCACATTTTATCCATGAAATGAGGTTGACCGTTTTTCTCTCTTCTGATTGTCAGAATATCACAACCAGTCTCTGTTACTAGAAGTGTATGTTCAAACTGAGCTGACCATTGCCCATCTGCAGTGACTGCTGTCCAACTATCTGGCCAACTAATATCCTTCCATGTCCCCATGGAAATCATTGGTTCTATGGTAAAGGAATGACCTGGTCTCATTACACCAATCGCTTTATTTTCTAAAACAAAATTAAAAAATATCTTTAAATGCGCTATTATGACAATGAAATTTAACCATGATTATAAATTATCCACACAAACGATTTTATACGAACTTTAACGATCATTTTTTAATCCCTTTACCTATAATCTTAATATAAAGTCTTCCCCTGCACAAGAGAACATACCGAATTATAGTATCATAATTAACGAAAAACGTTTGACCATTTTTTTATTACTGAATGACATAAAAATGTACTAAAGTAATACTCCTTAGATGGACTAAAAATAAAATATGCTGGAAAACAAATCCTGAAAATTCTCGTACTTTGTCTTTTACCAATCATTACTTATTCATTATAAAGGTATAAAGATAGCCAAAGAAGTTTCAATTCTTCCACGTGTACTGAGTTGCACCTGTTTTGTTTTAACTGTCGAAACTTGTCGTACGGACCTTATATTTGTGTCAAAACTTTTGTTCTAACCTATGTATAAAGGTAACTGCCTGCGCTATCTCGTACGTGATAGTGAAACTATGGATAAATCTATCAGGTGACTAACTACATAAAAAGCAACGTTTTACATCCCACCGGTAGGGGCCGCAGAACTGCTTAGAAGCACTCATGTAAGATGGCGCAGTGGGATATTGTCATACGCAGGTCGGAACAGAAGTTTTAACTGCATTACAAGGTGCATACGAAAACTTTTGTCACTGTGAACCAAAAAGTTTAATACATATTGTTATTAAAGCCAATATATAATAAAATCGGTCAAGATAAAAATTATTTTATGCGGATTTCCAACAGATAGAGTTACTCTATATATACAATCGTCCACATATCTGAAGGATTTCATAAAATGCCTATCAGAAATACTTAACATTGTACTTTTTGTAACAGTGATCATAGCAGAAAAGTCTCTTGTTATTCAAAGGACATCTATAACATCATCAAACTATTCAGGTACTACCTTTGTTTAATTAATAAAACTGCACTATTGGCATAAAACGTTATTTAGTTAAATAAAAAACATGATTTATTACAACATTTTATACGCACCAGACTCAGGCACTTGTACATATAGCAAAAAGAATTTACTAAAATTAATTTTATCAAGCAAACACTCGGATTTTATTCACATTTTATCCATGAAATGAGGTTGACCGTTTTTCTCTCTTCTGATTGTCAGAATATCACAACCAGTCTCTGTTACTAGAAGTGTATGTTCAAACTGAGCTGACCATTGCCCATCTGCAGTGACTGCTGTCCAACTATCTGGCCAACTAATATCCTTCCATGTCCCCATGGAAATCATTGGTTCTATGGTAAAGCTATGACCTGGCCTCATTACACCAATCGCCTTATTTTCTAAAACAAAAATTAAAAAATATCTTTAAATGCGCTATTATGACAATTAAATTTAACCATGATTATAAATTATCCACACAAACGATTTTATACGAACTTTCACAATCATTTTTTGAACCCTATACCTATAATCTTAATATATAGTCTTCTCCTGCACAAGACAATATACCGAATTATAGCACAATAATTAATGAAAAATATCTTAATTAAATTCAAATTAGAAAAAGTAAAATTTAAATACAGGTACAAGAAAACCTATGAAAAAAAACTGTTGGGTTTTTATTCAACCAGCTACTCAAGCTAACGGGCGAACAGTCGCTCAGACCTACAGTCTACTGTACAGCCAGATGATATGGTGGAAGGTCCCCTTCAGTCTTCTTTTAGGAATCGTGATGGGGGAGAGACAGGCAAGATGGACGAAATAGAGACATGAAAGATTATCTGCGGAATGTTAGAACCCAAGTGCTTGCCTTAATAATCCATGGAAACCATAGAAAAGCATGGATAAAGGCAGGCGAACCCGGAAACAAATCGATGACTTCCAGAATGCAAAGCTATGATCTAAGTTACTAGGCTACATCTTTATTTATAAGACGTAATACTGATTAACCCATTTACTTTCAAAATCTCAATATTTTGAAATAGTGGTCTTGTCCCTATTTTATATAAATGCTGACGATTTGTCATATTAACAAATTAATTAATTAATCTTATTAAGGTATAAACAAAATTTTCTTCATTGCTATGGGTATAGGTAATTATGTTGCTTCATAAGTAAAGGATGGGTAATAAAGATTTTTCTTTCTTACTGGCATAGTGAGGTACGTTCGGTGCAGTGTGAAAAAGTCTATGAATTCCATGGCCACAGTAACTTCTTACTACAGAAAATCCATGAGCTTGAGCATGTTTTTGAATGACATTTCCAATTTCCCGATACTTTTCGCCAGGTTTAACGATATCTATTGCTTTCATAAGACATTCGTGTGTTACTTTAACTAAGTTTTTGTGTTCAGGCTTAACATTGCCCACAAAAAACGTCTCATTAAGATCACCATGAAAACCACGATGATAAACCGTAACGTCGACGTTGCATATGTCACCGTCCTCTAACTTTCTTAAGTCTGGTATTCCATGACAAATTACCTTAAAAGAATGAATATTTACCAAATGAAAAATTAATATAAACAGAACAGTATCACATGAAATTCCTGAAATTATTATCAACTAACTTACTTCATTCACTGAAGTGCAACAAGACTTGGGAAAATTGTAATAATTTAAAGGTGATGGATAACACTCTTTCTCTATACAAGCTTCGTGTACAGCCCTGTCGATATCATCAGCAGTCACTCCAACGTCGCAAACCCTTGCAGCTTCATCCAAAACTTCTCTCCCTAATTTACAGGCAACTTTGACACCTAAAATTTATGTATTTAATTATGTTTATATGGCAGCAGTTAATGGCTGTTTGTACATATACTTTTAAGAAATATATTAAAAAAATAACTAAATAAAGTAATTAATAATAACCTTCAATTTCTTCATCATCAAGAACTTTTATTTGACTAGAACCTTTAACAGCTTGCTCTGATAAGGGATAACCATTGGGATGATCTGCATAGTCAGGCCTTCCAATACTTTGTGGCACTGTGCGCTTAGGAGTTTGTGGAAAAGGTCGTAATTTTCCAGTAAAATCAAAATAAGGCCAGGGGTTGTATTCTGCACTATTCTTGGTGTGACTTTCTCCAGCTGCAAAGTATGATTTATAATATGAAAGTATTGCACCCCACCTTCAATGATAATTACAAATTAGCAGACAATATAATCTTCCATTTCAATCTATATGATTAATGATAAACCTACATGATTATTATGAAATTTGCTACAAGGAAATGCTGGTCAAATTGATAATGTTCACATGAAACTGTGATTGCTTAAACACCTACCTAACTACACACTTACTGGCTAATGAATGGATGATCTTATGTGATTTCCAATTTCCTTTAAAACATTCTTGTGAGCAGAAGAACGAGCCAGGAATTCCTATTTTTATACATGTTGGACACCTCAGTTTAGCTGGTTGGTCACACCCAGGCGTTTCGCAGACTCCAAAACTAGACATGATAACACAAAAAAATAAAACAAAACAACACTGACTGTAATAATTGCAAATTAGGGACAGAGTTTCTCTTGCACGAGTGTCCTAAACGTGATTTTTTTTTTCGTTATAATTACAGTTTTTTCTTTTGGAAACTCTACTTTATCTTCAAAGACTGCAGAAAATGATGCTTAAAATATTTGAAATGTAATTATTTTTAGATTTTGGGTACTTTTAAAAATAAACAGCTTTAAAAACATTACAAGCATAACCCCAAAATGAATACACCAATACTCCTTAATCTGCCTTAATCTATGGACAGATATTCTTATCTATGACAGATATCTGTGGAAATAGAAACACCATAGACAATCCATACCGACCCATAGATCAAGCACTACACCATAGATAATAGGGTAATGAAATAGAATCAAACCAATCTATGGATTGAAATAATTAGACAGCGGTAAATTTGAACAAGTCTATTAAATATCCTTATGCTAAAATTGTTGATATTAATTAGCCCTATACAATAAATAAATAGAAATAAATTATAACGATAAAGCGTGTCTTCTTAAGTTATTTCTTTAACTATGAATTAGAAAAACTAAAAGGTGTAGTAATACTAAACTATTTAAAGATAGTACAAAAAGTTTATTTCTATTTTTCATACAAAAGTTATTAACAAAAGAATCAATCAGCACTTTGATTGAATTCCAACTTAATCCTAGATCATCACAATGGGATAATAATTTATTTATTTATAATTTTCTACTAAGAACAGTAACAATTTCTCTGCAACGCGATTAACTTTTGCTTATACATTTTCGCTTCTGCTTCTTTCATTAACAATTTGCTCTTGTACTCTTCAGCTTGTCTTTTGTATACAGTCGCTTGTCTTTTAACTTCTATTAATTGAGTCATTAATAGCTCCATATCAGAAACATTAATACCTGACTTTTTCGACTTATTTACAGCCTGGAAAATGATAAAATCAAACTATAACGTAATTTAAAAATTAAATACCAAACTTACATTATTATTATTGTTATTATTAACAACTACTGGAATAACTTTACTCTTTTTCATCACGATCCTTTTTGTAGTGGGTTTTGAAACACAATTAAAATTTTCGACTTTTTTCAATTCCATTGGTGCATTTAAATTGGTGGTCATGGCGAGAAACTCTTCTGGGGTAACGGATAACAATACTTCCTTTGTCTTAAGGGCACTCCTCGAATTGCTTTTCAATTTCTGATGCACCTTTGTAGCAATCTTTACAGCTTCTGGTTTTATTTTTGCAACGGGTTTTGTTGAATTCAACATCTCTTTCCCAATATCTGTGTCATGGGTTAAAAATTTATAATTTCTTTAAATTATAGAATAACAATAATTAGAAGTTTGGTTTAATGTTAATCGTAAAAAAGAGTTACCTGTTAAGACAACTTGATGTCCAGTGTCCATTACTGAAGTGAAAATATTGCTATCATCAGGAGGCAACATAGTGATACCATGTTGCTGAAGAAGTTTAACAGTTTCAGAAAAGTCTTCCTTCTCTTCAATAAATGAGGTTTCTTGGGGTTGCTCTTCACTTTCATTTTCATTCTGGGAATCCTCTTCTTCTGCAAAGAGCCTTTCGGTGTTTGTTTGTTTTGGAAATAATGAATTAAAAATACCTGCATCATTCTCACAATGTGCATTTATTGACTCTCCATCTATACCTTCTAATAATATTGTTTCTGGAAAAAGAAAAAATAATAATAATTGCTTTAAGTAACTCTCCTCATATCTAGCAATTGTATTTAATATTGACTTTTAAAACACTTTCATGGATGATAGAGAGATTTATAATTATCATAATATAAAAATATTAATTTACCTATAGGAAAGGAAGAGTCATTTTCAGATAATCGACTTTCTGAAGTGGGTTCCAAACCTGAGTCATTGCTACTTTCATTTGCTGCTTGAAAGTTTTCATTTGTTGTTAGAGTTGCACTTATTATATCAGCAATATCATGCTTTTGAATTTGCATAGCAATATCAAGGGGAGACAACTCAAACTTGTTAACAGCCTGTGTGTCAGCTCCATAACGGATAAGCAGGGACACTACCTCAATGTGAGCATTCTGAACAGCCCAGTGAAGTGGTGTCATTCCTAACTAAAGGAAAACATTTTATATTAAATACATAAGCATATAACTGCTAGTTACATACTAAGTCTTTGCAATTTACTTCAGCTCCATTTGTCAGTAAACATTCCACAATTTCATAGTGTCCTTTATAAGCAGCCATATGAAGTGGTGTTCTGTCAACTTTGGTTCTTGCATCTTTTGAAATTCCTGCCCTCAATAACAAACAACAAACATCTAAATGGTTATTCTGAGCTGCTAAATGCAAAGGACTTGTCCCCAACTACAAACAACACACTGGTCTTAGGCTATTTTATATAATAGTTAAGATATGATTTACCCAGTCTGCCGTAAATGGGGCCCCTTTACCCACAAGCAATCTAATTTCTTCAGTGTTTCCTTCACTTGCAGCTTTGAGTAACTGCTTTCCCAGTTCAGTAACCCAAGTGATTTGAGGGACTTGCCCATTTGCACCATTATTTTCAATCTGAAATGTTTGTTTATCAAAACATTTATTGCATTAATAGAGACATTGTTTTTATTAATATATAACCCCCAAATTAAGTGTTACGGTTATTTAAACAAAAATGAAACCATAAAAAACATTTAAAAATAAACACAGTCAGGACTAATAAGTGTACTTACTGTAAGTAATTCATTATTGGTTAAGACATATTTGGATGTTGTTTCAGTATCTTTTTTGCTTTTATCCAAGTTCATATCCAACACAGGCACTTTTAACATAGTTACTAAGTATGGGAATACTCCTAGAAAACATTTTTATAGAAGCACAATTCGTAAAACTATTCATGTTGTTATTTGAATTCGTGGAATTTGAACTACAACAGGAAAAAACGGGACAACCATCTTGTAGGTTTCCTGTTCCTGTTTTACAACGGAAGTCGTAGTTGCAAGCAGACATTTCGCGATCAATATCTTCAAAATTTGAAAAATACCGCAAAAATACTTACAAAACTATTTAATTTATGTCGAAAAGTGTTTTTCTAACTTATAAGAAAATGCCACATGCCATGATAAGTCCATACTTGCATTACTATCTCGATCACTGATGACATCTTTGGTTAAAGTAATGTTAACTGAAACGCGCCATTTTCAAATATTCAATTTCGTTTTATAAAAAGTTGTTCAAAATTCTCATCTACAATACATTAAAAAACGAATGTAGTGTAATTTATACTGTAAAGATTTTAATTACTGTGTGTTGTTATTATTAGACATTCGAATAATTTTTCTTTTGTATATTTGTGAAAGTTTGTAGTTCAGGACTAGACACGTTTATATCCATATAATAAATAGTTAATAGATGTAGATGTAAAAAAAGATCAATTGAAATATTTATTTTAAATCCTTAAATGATACATAAACACCTGTCATTATTTTCGTGCCATAAAGAATCTTCAACACAAAATAATTGTTAATAAACACCACAAAATTATGGTGGACAGTAGGTGCCTGAATGCTCAGGATGCCGCAAATAATCAATTCTAATGAACATAATAAAAATGAATTTTCTTTATCTTAAAAACAGATAAAAATGATTATTATGTTGTTTCCACTTCTTTGGCTTTTTCTTCAGCGACTTCTGTTTCTACTGGTACCACTATCTCTTCATTTTCTTTTTTAACGACTTCTTTACCATTTTTCTCGACATCTTTCGCTTTTTCTTTTTCTAATTCTCTTTCTTTATCTTTATCCTTTTCTTTTTCTTTGTCTTTCTCATCTCCTTTGTCCTTCTCCTTTTCTTTATCTTTATCTTCTTTAACAACTGCTTCCTTTTCTTTAACATCTTTCCCTTTTTCTTTTGGATTTCTTTCCCACCTTGACTTTGACTCTTCATGTTTACGCTCCCTATCACCATCTCGTTCTCGTTTAATTTCATCTTTTATATGAGACGCGCTTTTCAAAACTGGGTCAATTTTGTCTCTGATATCCAACAATGTTGCTTGAAACAGTTTAGAACAAACCTAAATTGAAAAGAAAAAAACATTTAGAATCGCATTATAAGTACTTTAACATACCATAATGTTTTAAAACACAATTCGATTGGCACTTACTGATACTTTAGATAGGACATCTTCTGTGTGTTTCAATTTCTCCTTGTATTCTTTCATTTCAGAATTAAGGCTTTTGATGGTACTACTTTGTTTGCCATTCTTTTCGTTAAGTCTATTGTTTTCCGTTTTTAGATCAACCATGTAAGATTCAGTGGCCACTCTTGCTTTCTCGCTCCTCTCCAGTTGGGCCATTAGCTTGCTGACATCAACCATTGCACCCCTAAACATTATTAAACCTAAAAACAAAAACTGACATACATATCCAGTACTTTTAACACTTAGTAATTATTACCTTCTTCGAAAGTATTCTCACTCGATGGTCCTTCAAGTTTCTGCTTTTTTGCAGAAACTTCATCAGTCTGGAATACAGGAAGAAACTTCTTGTTACCTCTAGCAAGTTCGTGGGCGTAACATTCTTTTTCTGAATCATCAATTACTATAAAATCGTCTTCTTTAGGTTTATCAGTTAACTTTCTGTAGTGCAACGAATCCCTAGACACGACTTTGCCAACAAGTTTGCGCACTTGAGCTCGCGACAAATTCAGACCCAAGGTAAATAGCAGATCTTCCATATCCTTTTCGAAAATATACCCACAGTGGGTCTGGTCGAAGTACGTAAAAGATAAAAGCAAATTTCGATCTTTTGTGAACATCTTCAAACGTTCTTTACGCCTTTTATCGCGATCCGATCGTCTGTCATAATCGTCATCGTCATCGCTGTCGTCGTCCTTCTCAGAACGTTTGTCGTCCTTTTTTGCTTCCTTTTTTTTCTCATCTTTTTTATCGTCTTTAGATTCTTCACTTTTTCGATCTTTATCAACTCCTTCTTTATTCTCACGATGTTTATCTTTGTCTTCCTTCTTTTTGTCATCTTTATCTTTTTTCTTTTCCTCTTCTTTTTTTTCTGTTAAACAAAACAAGAAATATTAAAATTGTTATATGTTAAAATTGAGGAGTTCTGAATTTTACCTTTATCGTCTTTGTCGTCTTTCTTTTTTTCTTCATCCTTTTTCTTCTTCTTCTCGTCCTTTTCTTTCTCCTTTTCTTTAAGCTTCTCAGGCAATTCCCACAGGACACGATATATGTTGAACCCAAAATCTCTCATAAGCATTTCGTTGAACAATTCTGCAAAAAGGGACACTTCAAATGTGTGCTCCTTAGTGTCTTCGGGACGATAATCCAGTAAAAGGGACAATGACATGACAGTACAATCAAATTTTCCAGATTTTGCCAGACGATTTGGATGTACAACTATACGAGGCTGATCTGGTAAGGCGTAACGCTTTTCAAGCTGGTGCCGTTCTTTCTCATCGATCTTTTTCTCATCTGCCTTTAATGGATAAGAAATTGTTTAAAAAAATACGTTATAAAATGGTTTTAATAAAAACGTCCAAGACAATATATCAGCTAGCCTTACTTCCGATTTTTTTTCTTCAGTTCCTTCGCTCTCAGCTTCTGCCGGTTCATCCTTGCCTCCTTCAATCTTTTCTGCTTCAGCTTTTAGTGCCTTCTGCAATCTTGCAACCAACTGAGACTTAAGGCCTTTCGCACTCAAATTGCGTGCCTTCAACTCATTGCGGAGAGCCGCGACGGTCATCGTCTTGATATCTAACTCTGTGTAAGGCGTGGGCTCCAGTTTCTCAGCGCAAGTTGCATCTTCTTCCTAAACAATAACAAAAATCACATAAAGTCATTTAGTTATAAGTGCGCGCGCACGAACGACTGTCGTACAACACGCCCCGCCCATTCGTTCGTACTCAATCAAACGTCACACAGCCAAACAACCGGAAGTCACCGCCCATCGGTCGTCGACAGCTACTTAAAACGGCACACCGACCGCCTAATTAAAGTTGTTCTTTTTAAGTAGATACTTATCAAGTGTGCGGCTGTTTTGTAAATATTCTCGATACAAAAATGAAAGTGTAAATAAACGAAAAAGAACGACAGAGAGAGAAATAAAAAAAATTAATAAGTAAAGCTTAGACTAGGTAAGAAATAATGCCTTTTCGTGGTCAGCGGAAGTGGCAACGGCAGGCGCGTCGTCCCCCTCTGCGGCGATGCGGTTCTCCAGCTGCGCTTGGTAGCCGCGGGTGAGGGCGTCCCACTCCAGCCGTGTTGGCAGACAGCTCCATACATCCGGCAGAAACAGCACCACCGTCTCGACTCTGGCCGGCACCGTTCGGCCCCGATGTACGGCTTCGGCTCGCCGGTAGTACAGCTCCACAAAACGGTACCTACCGAACACAAACATCAGCTGGTCATGCTAGTACTGCGGAACAAATGAGAACACGTTCTAAGTGCACACGCATCTTACTACACTCTGCGCCTGAAAAATTACTAACGCTAAGTTGTCTATATATTAGAAGCCGGAGCTAATAACGACTATGTACAAGCTAATAAGCACCGGGGCGAGAGAGAGGGGGAAGGAGAAAGAGTTTTCGATCGACAACGGCATGTGTCGTAGCGAAAGGTTGAAAACGTCACAGGTGGAGATACGTTTTGATTCTTCAATGTCATCTAAGAGTTAACGCTGTTCTGGTAGTTTACTCACTCCTCCGACATAACAGGTATCAAACCTTCCATAAAAGTACCTTAATATTAACTTTAACTCTCTCTACTACACATTGATAAAACAATAAATACAAATTAATGTGATTTTAAGGTCATTTTCACATAACAATATTCATGATTTTTAAAACAAGCATGTACAAGATGTATTTAAAATGTATTAAAGAAGTCATATACATTTGTTATATTTTTAGAGCCTTTCTGTAATAACACAAACTAACATACTTAAATAAAAACTTACCATTGTGTACATGGGGACAGGTCTATTCCAGTTAGTGCCTTGCATGTCCGAATGGCAGTCTTTATGAGTACAGATGGATCCTTTTCTGGATTCTCACCATCTAACGACTTACTCCATGGGCCTCCTATAGCCATAGTCTCGCTTTTCCCTTTTACTCCCACCAAAAAATTGATTAACCTCGTAGGATGGACATAATCTCTGTCTTCACTATCGTTGTCACGTCTGTTGTCCTCGGCCAAAGCACAGCACTTCTGGTACATATCTTCCAGGCCACTTACGTTCATTAACATGACCTTAAATAATCAAAATTTTAATCTCAACATAAAAAATACCGATTAAATTTGCAGCATACAAATTTTGAAAATATTATTTCAACCTAGTCCGTCATTTTCAAAAGTAAACCAAACTGTGGACGTTCTGTATTAAAAAACAAACTTATACCTTAGCAGAAAAAAGGTAGTCGGCATCTGGCGGTTCTAGAACTGCATCGTTTTCTATCAATGGTTCAACATCTTTATGCATTACATGAAACGAACAAGGCTTGTTAAGTGAAAAGGGTTTGTCTGGTGGAAAAGCATCCACCCAACGAAAAAGGCTGTAGAAGAAGTCAGATGGAACATATAAATTTCCATAACGTCTTCTTATTTCCAAAACATCAGCGTTTTTCCTGTAAACAAAAAAGTACGAAACTATTACACTATAAACTTTACAGTGTCCAATCAATATAGATGATTTAAAAAATGCTTATTAATGACATTATAGTGGTAGCAATTGAATGGATGATATCAATTAGCAGGGATTGTTAATTATACTTACAGATCCAAACTAATTTTGGGAATTTGAACCATATATCTTGGAACAATTCGAGATCGACGCCTGGACTTGGGAGATCGTGATCTGCGTCTTAGGGGAGATTTCTTATCATCCCTATCCCTTTCCCGAATTCTCTCCTCTTTTCTTCTTTTACGTTCATTTTCCTCTTCTTCATCTCTTGTACGTGACCTTTCTCTGCCTCTCCCACCTATTGAACCTTTTGTTCTTTGTCCACTCTTACCAAAACCTCCATTTCCATCAGACATTTGTGAAATATTGTTATAATTACCACCCTTTGGATTATTGGAACCTCTTGGTATGTTTGTGCCCTGAGTGGCTGATGGGAGAACCTGCATTCTTGTTGCATTCCACTTGAATGGCATATTTGGATTATAAGTGGCTTCAACAAGAACTCGGTCTCCAACTATTGGATTTGAACCTATTTAAAAATAATCAAGCTTATACTTTTATACAGATTTAACTCATGCAACTGGTTCATTGCAAATGAAAATATGAGGAAAACTTGTTCATTTTATTTTTAATAACTTCGTTTGAATTTTTTTTGAAAATTGTATCTAAGATTAAATAAAACACACCTTTTGTTGCTGTTGTTTGGAAAAATACATCATCATCTACAAATCCAAAATTGTCGTGCACTTTGGTGACTGTACCCGTGAATACACGCTGCTTTGTACTAGAATTATTTGATGACTGAACGCCAGCTGCTGCTGAAACTACCTGAGTTTGAAATGCAGAGGGATTTAGAGCCCTTGGATTAGGATAAGTCACTGCCCCAACTTGCTGAAATAGCGGATTTGAGGCAATTTGTTGTGTTAAACCGGCACTCACGGCTACTGAGGTATTCGCTAATTGCTGAAGTCCTAAATTAATATTTTGTTGTTGCATATTCATAGCATTTTGGAGAACTTGTTGATGTTGCTGAAGTTGCACCATGCCGGTAGCATTCATACCCCCAAATGCTCCTGGATTCATAATTTGTTGCTGAAGATTAGGATTCTGATTTACTAGGTTTGCAGGAGAACTATTTCGGGCCCATGGAGGATTTTTTGCTCCACCAAATGCACCTAAATTGCTCATTTTATTAATCTAATAATACACTTAGATTTTAAAGCACAATATAAATTGTAGATTATTAACAAAATTTCTACCACACAGTTAAATACACTCATAACATGATTGACCGTCCATCACACCGTCAACCGTAACACATAGACCATACCATAGATAATAGATACATAAAGGACCATAGCATGACCATAGCTGAGCATAGACTGTCATAGCCAAGTGTAGCTGTCAACCTACATCATAGATCACAGTCACGGATCATAGATTATCTGCATTTGCCAATATGTTGCCAACTATTGTGTGAACTGGCACCCGATATAAATAATCCATTGATTCAAACTTTAACAATAAATTGTGTGTCATTTGCGGGTTCTAAATATATGAGTATCATAAATGAGCGTCCATTAGTTCTGTTACAAAAAGGAAAACTGTTTCCGGTGGAGGTGGAAATTAGATATCAATTTATTCAAAAACTACTGTAGGTATGATAATTTAATTGACACCAATTAATTGCGTATCATTTGTGATTAAAGACTAAAGTATATTGATAAGCGGAGTTTATTTTAATATTATCTACTAGAAAAGATTACAAATAATACTAAATTTTACAATGGCATTGCTATGGTTATATTATCATCTATGATTTACCAATGGCGCATGCCTATTACTAATATCAATGGAAAAATGGTTTATAATGAAGGTTTATAGTGTTGGTACTTCTTGCTTTTATGCAATTAATCGATTAACAAAAATAACAAAAACAGGGGCTGTTAAACAAATACAATCTATAAAATAATAAAGTTACCCAAAAAGTTTTAAAACTGGAATTATTTTTGATATGAAAATTTAATAAATAAATACAATACTGTTATATTACGAATTAGTTAC